>NC_047028.1:27649908-27959117 GCF_902652985.1 Pecten maximus
TTTGAGATGCAAATCAGAGACATGTAAATTCTAAGCATGGTTATGTTTTCTTTGTGGTTCCCGTTATTATAATACTAAAGTGTTTGCGATTTGTTTTGATAAGAAATGTATTTTTGACAAGGTTAGTAAATTTCAGGAAATACTGTATCATATGCGTGTACACTGTATATGTATATTCAACTCTAAAAAAATATTCTTAGCAAATAACACAGTTTATGATATAGTTCCAAACTTCCATTTTCATAAATGCCAATTATGTCAAATATATATTCTATTTTGCGCTTAATACACACAAGAACAATATATTTATCAGCCTGGCATTGCACATCTATCTGCAGCATTAAGTAATCGCAACTGTGAGGATGATGCGATGATGATTCAGAATGACAGTGAATAAACAACTTCAGAATCGGCAGAACAAATATCATTTATTTTTGGTACAGTATTCTTTGTTTGAAATTATATTATCACACCGGTTAACTTATTACTTCTTAACAGTTAAAAACATTTCATTTTGTTATCTCTATTTCACAGCCCAGGTGTTTCTGATACTGACCAAAGCACTTTTCATTGTCCACAAAGTAAATTTCTCCAAACTTTCAACTTTCACCTTCAACTTACTTAATGGTAAACGTCTTCATTTCCCCTGATATTATGCAAAACTATTTCTGACTAGATACTTGTATTTTCAGCAAAAGCGTTTGTCTCCTCTTTAATAGTTTGAAAGTGAGGGACCAATGTCATCACCTTGATTTACACCTTTGAATATTTGAAAACATTTTTACCTCGATGTTTGGGCCAATGCCAAAAGTGGCCTAATTACATTGCACTGCAATATGTTGAAGGGCGATATCGGTATACAACAAGTCTAGTTTCATCACTTGATTATTGTGTGTATTAGGCACAAAATAGAATGCATATTCGAAATGTTTGGTAGTTTTGACTATGGGTTAATTATTTTTCAATTGATTTTATTTTCAACATATCAATTCATTATAACTTTAGGAAAGATTCCAAAAATCAAAAATCACGAAATTTACCCTCCACTTTACTCCCTCACTCGAAACTCTGATCTGACCTTAATTTCATGTCATAAAAGAATTTTCAAGCAACGTTCTTTTTCAGTCCTATGGAATAAATGTTAATAGACTTCACAATTCACATGGGGATGCCCATGTATGTATCGATATGACGCAAATTGCAAGGTGAAAAAAGAAAAAGATAAAAAGAAAAAAAAGAAGAAAAAATGTAAATCTCACGCCTAGTCTTATGGGAGCTTACTTTCTCATTCTAGCTGAAACGTTTATCTGATGCAGTTTTTACAACAGTAATTGCTGTGTAGTATGAGTACCTTGAGGGTTTTAACATCTTTCTTTAAAACGCTTTTGGTCTGCTGAGTCATAAAATGGCGTGATTTATCTCACGGTTTGTAAAACGTGCATCAACTGTTCTTAGAAGATCGAATGATTATCATCATGATTAATGTGACTTTCTAGCAACATGCAGGCAAAATAGTTGCATAATTACACACGCATCCTTTGATCAATTGATTAAACAACAGTAGCATGCATTAAATGAGAAAAAACTTGCTTGTACTTATAAGTAACTTTCATCCTGTCAGACATACAAATTACTACTTTATGAAGATTGCACTTTTAAGACTTTAAGGAATATTACAAAAGAAAAAAATATCCATTTGCACGGAAACACAGAAAGGTAGAAGGAGAATATGACCAGAAGTTCTGGAAGAGTAAGCTTCTTCTGATCGACTGACACCCGTTATACAAATTTAGGTCACGACGACACCCGCCATTCAAATCTAGGTCACGACGACACGGTCATACAAATCTAGGTCACGACGACACCCGCCATACAAGTCTTGGTCTTCATCAGCCTTCATCTGCCATTGTTATCGTGACATACTGGTAATGGAAACAAGTCCTTTAATTTCGAATCAACTGGGAGAGACACTGTAGGTAGTTGAAGCAGGGATGTTGCTATCTAGAAATGGTAAATTAACAACTGGAAAATTAAAATCATCATGCTTATCATACGGCTTATTTATAAGTTGTCCCTACTGATTTCTTTGTTTGTAAAGGTAATTGTAAGCGGCTAATGTCATTGAATGCATATTTTACAGACTATATCCGATCGGCATGGTCAATAAAGTTACTGTTGTTTAAATATACACATTGTCAATGCAACAATAGGTGCAATTGAAGGACTTTGAAAGGTGTATGCTACATGTTCTGATAAGCACTTCAATATTTAATCATCGTATGAAAAAAACCAAGTCGGCCAACAGAGAGACCTACATATGAAGTTTGTTTCCATTGGTATGTCAATAATCTGCTTATTCTTTTAAGAATTGTGGACTTAATAGATTTAATTCACGTTGACAGTTAGTCCAAGGCAATATGTTCTCGTTTTATCCAGAATTGCAAACGCTGAATAAAATCAATTAATCAAACAACAATTACATTACATTGTAATTATATGAAATAGTTCCTGTAATTCAAGGTAAGGCATTGTTTAATGGTTATGCTGATTTAGATTGTACAAGAAAACCAGAAATTTATATTAGTCTGACAAATTACATTCAATATATACTATTTGATTTCATACGAACAACTATACATTGTGTGACTTCAATAAACAGTTGCTGCAAATCTCTGTTCGTATTGTCTTCCCTCTGTTGGGCAATCATAAAGCAGTTCTAAAAAATAATTGATTATTTAAATAACTGTTTTGCAATTTGGAATGATACTTTCAACTTCTTTTTTTGATCCGTTGATATCAACGACTCGACTGTAGGCAAGTGTTAAAAAAGAGGAGTGCCAATTGGGGCCTTCTGGTGGCTATCACGGATAAGATTTATTTGTGTATAAAACAACTCTTCCTTTAGAGTATTTATCTATATATCGTGATTGGAAACGTTTGTCAGCTTTCTGTTATAATTGCAGAAAATTGCCAATACATGAAGCTTTTAACTAGAGCATCCAAAAAGCATTGACAAATAAATTGCCGTCTACAGATGCATTTCTTAAGTTACGCTTGACATTTCCCGGCAGGTCTTTCAAATAATCATTAATGTGTTAAAGCATTATTACAGTGACATATTTAATTAAGTCAATTAACTCTCTCGTGGCAATTCAGCATGTTCCATGTTGTTTTTGGAATTTTAGGATGAATAAGTAATTGAACATCCATTTAATGAAAGAATCAATTAAAATATGAACATTTTAGCAGCAATTTATATGCCATTTAAGTTTTAGTGTTAATATATTATGGTTGTATGCTGATTGCATTTGTCTCCGTCTTAAGAATTCCTTCCAGAAAGGTATTGGTAAACTACACAAAAACTTAACTTCCATAGTCGATAACGCTTTGCCCATACAATTAATATGAGATTCAGAAGTATGAAGTATCAAAGTTTATTTTGTTTTATAAAAAAATATGTCGTAGACCCAACAGAAGACGCTCACTACCCTGTAACATCTGGTCTG
The DNA here is from genome assembly GCF_902652985.1 of Pecten maximus. Taxonomy (NCBI): domain Eukaryota; kingdom Metazoa; phylum Mollusca; class Bivalvia; order Pectinida; family Pectinidae; genus Pecten; species Pecten maximus. The sequence goes on from NC_047028.1 coordinate 27,653,415, forward strand.
CTAAAACAAATTTACCTGATCAGTTTATAACATTTACTAATCGTTTAATAAGACTTTATCTCTTGCTGTTTATTTCTATAGTTTCAGTGCAAAGTACAAACGTACTTTCGCTAAAATTGTGTCCTCATTATGTATCATTGCGTTTTCTTTTGTTCTGTGTCGCAAAGTAAAAGACATGTAACATTTTTTGCTGTTTTCTCATTACCATGCAGCTGTTTTGATGTGTTACAACAGAAAATTACAAACGAAAAGATTACAAATGAAAAACGTGAATGGTGCCTTACACAGGTATACTCAATCCCTTCCTCACTCTTATTCGTTCATGCGGTTGTATACAAAATAGCCTGTACTTTATCGAGTGATCATTTACGACATTTGACCATCAATATTGAATCCGACGACCGTCTTGATATATTCTATATGTATATATACTAGCTTTGCTGCTATGGACGTGCTTTCCTGCTACGGACGGAAAAATCACGAACAGGGGCACATACACACTGATTAGTCCATACTCTTATGTTAACTACACGGGGTTTATATCATCCCAATCATTGTAATATTTGGAAGCAATATTAGTATATTGTTTTCTGTGAAATATGATGTAGTTAATACCGCCGGTTTCCTTGTTACTACCCTTGTTCTTTGTTTGACAGCATGGTATTATCTATATTTGATACTGAATTATGTACATGAGTCTTTGAGGAAACACATAACGTGTGTCTATCCTATTCTATTATTGCATTGCGTTAATGCTTCCCCAGTGAAGAAGATTTTACTTACTTGTTACTTTTGCTTATAGGTTGTGTCCTACGGCTTTGTTTGTTTCTAATCAATTCAACTTATGAAAAATGACGTATTGATGTTCTCATCATACTGTAAACAACATATTAAGAGATGTACTACAGTTCTGTATAATATCATTTTAAGACTTTTTGACATATAATATTCATAAGACAACTTTTGATTGAAACCAGATTTGTAATTTTAGACACCTAGACACACTGGCTACCGTAGAACGAACGAACACCACATCAGATTATGTTTATTGGGCGTCCTGTTCGGCTTTTGGCGTCTCGATGGCTAGCATTGTAACACCTTTCTCAGCCTTTTCAATTTAAATTAAGTTTTGTAGTTCTGTCTTATTAAAAAATCTTTACAATATTGTAATTGCGCTATGATGACAACAACAGCCACATAATGACCAGATATATACATCCGGGCATTTTTATCTTATGCGGGCGAGAAAATAACATCTTGATCCATAACATTTGGTTATTTTATGTGGATAATTACAAAAGAGAAAAGTCTATTCAAGTTAAAAATAAACATCAATAAAATATTTACAGGCAAATATTAAAAAAAAAAAAATCGCTTATCACGGCAAAAAAACTTAATTACAGACAGACAGACATTCAGCTGAATGCTAACCTACTTTGACGATTGGCAGACACAGGCATTCACGTGTATATCTGAAATGAATTCTTGCATGTGTTATGTACTAAAATGATACTTTACGAATTATGTTGTAAATCAATTTCCAGTTCAACAGGTTCACATTTGACATCAGCTTGAAGTTAGATAAGATATTTAAAACTCAGTGAACGAAGTTAATCAAATTAACATGTAGCAGTGAGTATACCAAACACTGAGATAATAAAATATAGTTCAAGGAGAGAAAAACGGGATCAAGTTTATGTATACTGTAAACATGGTTATTTCCGCAGCGATTTAATTTCGCGATTTCAAAAGGTAAACCATGCTCGTGGGTGTTATTTTCGCGGGGATTTAGTTTTACGATTTCAATAGGTGTACCTCACACGTGGGTGTTCTTTCCGCGGGAGCTTAATTTTGCGATTTCGATCTATAAATTATTCACGTGGATGCTATTTCAGCGGGGATTTAAAATCGCTAAAACTATACTTGGGGCTTATTTCCGCGGGTATTTCTTTTTCACTTGTTGCATATACACCACATACATGTACATCACAAAACATTACGCGAGAAGGAAATTTTCGCGGCGGAACGGCCTTTGCGTATTTAGCGTAAATCTCCCTCAGAAAAATTGCTTTGTTGTGAACTGAAATAATATCTGTTACTATTTTCTGTTTTCTTTTTATCATGTTTCTTCAATCGCAATTGTTTCTTTCAATCAAGCCGTTAACGTAATGGAACAATATTATTGACTGATCGAAACCCACGATAAATGACAAATGCCTAAAGGTATCTCCTTTAATCTTCAAATGAAAGGGTCGGAAGAAAATCAGGGATTAGACAATATATCAGTAATGCATTTAATTGAACTGATTCACACAATCCGAAACGAGGGTTTCCAGACATATGGTCGCCATGAAAACAAAGGATGCCAGAAACGGAAGTCGAGAACGCAATACTTCCGGCCTTTTCTGATTTTAATAGATCAATGTCTTAGACTAAATCTGCTTCACGAGAAAGCTTGTCGCCTCTACAGAGACGCGTCTGCCGTGTAGAGTGGCGTATAATTAATGAAACTTTGATAAATCTTGGCACTGCATGACAGTAATTTAGCCAGTCACACGTAAAATGGATGGATCTGATAGGCTTTTAGAACATTGTCGTCGTTCTAAGGATGGCGAAAGTCATGAAATTCCATCAAAGTTGTAAAAAAAAAAAAAAAAAACAGCAACAAAAAACACAAGTACTCTCAAGCGGAAAATTTGAGAAATAGAAATTACAAAACTTGTAGCCTCAATTTTACCTAACTGTTGGTATTTTCTGACAAAGGACAATTTTACTAGCCTAATATGAAAAACAGTAGGCACGTCGATTACACAAGGCACATGATGTATTAACAGATTAAGTAGTCCTGTCAGCATTTCTTTCTAAACTGAAACTGATCGATTGGAAAAGCATGCCTTGAACATTCCACACATACCATAGGTTACTGAAATGTACAATTTATATACAAACGTCAATGCGAGTGAACTGAATTTAAACAATGAATACATTTATCTAATTATTCGGTGTTCTTTTCTATTACATACGCAATGTTGTGTATTATATCAGCTGTTTTATCTAATTACTTATATTTCGTTGTTCTACAGAAATGAAACAATTGATGACATGCCATTTGACATTAAAGGTTGTATATAGTTTCGAACGTTTGCATAAGTTAACACTGTAGTGTACCGTCTGGTGTATTTAAGGATGCATGCTACTTTGCTACAGTTGTTAGAAGAGTTCCATAACAAAATGTTCACGACTATTATTGTGGAAATACTGGTTAATACATATGTATGTTTCGCTTGAGGTTAATTTTATCATTACACAGGGATTACAACATTTTAGCAACCGAATTATAATATTATATTATACTACAATAATATGGAACATTAAGGAAACACATTTTAATGAAATTACAGGTATACTTTTGCAGTCAATCTAATTAAAATTAGACTTGTAATGTCCGCTCCTCTACGATACACTTCAGTACAGTGTATCGTAGAGTATCGTAGAGGTTTGGTTTGTTTTGTTTTTGCTTAACGTCCTATTAACAGCCAAGGTCATTTAAGGACGTGCCAGGTTTAGGAGGTGGAGGAAAGCCGGAGTACCCGGAGAAAAACCACCGGCCTACGGTCAGTACCTGGCAACTGCCCCACGTAGGTTTTGAACTCGCAACCCAGAGGTGGAGGGCTAGTGATAAAGTGTCGGGACACCTTAACCACTCGGCCACCGCGGCCCCGTATCGTAGAGGTGTGGAAGTTACAAGTCTATTTTTTTTAATTAGATTGATGAGCAGTTAGATGCAATTTAAAACCTGATAGGTAAAAGATTAATTAATGACAATATACCGACATAAACATACATCTGAAACAAATGTCTCTTTCCCTTGTTTGTCAACAACCTACATGTTCTTATCCTTATTATAATTCATTATATCAAACAGGATTATATATCTGCTTGCTGAAATATACCACTGTTTATAAATAGATTCAAACCTCGTTATCTCAAACTCGGATAACTCGATTACCATGTTTGACTCGAAGTGAATATACCAAATATATTCAGCTACCTCGAATATTCGGCATATCTCGAGGTTTTTTCATGATCCAACTGATTGCGAGATAATGAATGTCGAATGTAGTATTGTTTTATAAACTCACTATTAGCCATATCTTGTAGAATTATATTTGATATTATAATTTGAAACAAAAAGGCTTTCATAATTTGAAACAAAAGGCTTTCATGATCCGACTGATTGCGAGATAATGAGAGTCGAATGTTGTATTTAAGCATTGAACTGTTACCTAGCGGGCGACATTCTATTTATCTGTGACCCAAATTGTATTCATATCGACTGTATACTACCATTTGGTAAAAGTTCAATGCTTATATTTACCTTCATAAAGATTTTTTTTATATTCCGTTGGTTATGACGCGTTTAAATTTGCCGCTTACTCTATCACTGACGTCATCAAGTTCAAATACCGGAACAGCAAAAATTTCAGAGGGTATAATATAGTCCCTAATGACGTTATTAATAGCAAACACATGAATAGGTTTTGTACAAACTGGGCTTTATTTTATATTTCATATACGTTTTTAGGTATCGTCAAATTGTTCACAATTGCATAATTTCTTATTGTTTAAAATCGAAACCGTTTTTCTGCGCAATGATATACGGTTAAGATTTAGAAGTGATGCGGCGCTGAACGGGCATTGCACAGGACTGACTCGATTCCTCGGAAACACTTATGTTTCTATCGACTGGATTTGCGTTATTTTCAGAAGAATATCAGCTCTTAAATTCTAAATAGGTGAAAACGATTCCAAGGATACTTCGTTCGAAACATATTCCAGTCTAACTGGTCACATCAGTGTCGCTAACTCGGTAGGCCTAGCAGACGATTTTCAACTTCACAGGGGCTCAATTTTGTAAGGTAGGCCTTTGACATCAGTGAATAACCATAAAACTTAAATCCAGTATCATACACAACCGGAAACCATGTTGATGCTCCTGATGTTTTTACAAGATTTTTCTTTTTATAAATATTGACATTTCATGTTGTCGTGTCTTGCATTTCTGAAAATTCCGAAACGAGCCCCCGTGAGTGTGACGACATTGACAATTTGATTATTTCGTATAGAATCTAGATCAAGAGTGGCGCTTATGGTAATTTTGTGGTGACTACATTTTTTTAATTATAAAATAATACTCTCATAACTTGTGAAGTTGCTTTATCTTTTGTTGTGGCTTCTGTAAATCAATGCTAGTATTCGACAGCTCTCTAGGCCGAAAGTAATTGGCGGCCATTGTTCCTACACTGACCGAATCACTGTAAATTGTAGTATACAGTCTCATGAATACAATTTGGTTTACTAACGACATATAGGCAAATGCAACGCAGAATGTAAATATTGTTGTATAAACTCACTATTACCCATCTTGTAGAATTAAATTTGATATTATAATTTGAAACAAAAAGGCTTTCATAATTTGAAACAAAAAGGCTTTCATAATTTGAAACAAAAAGGCTTTCATGATCCTATTGATTGCGAGATAAGTATTGTTGTGTAATTAGATTTGATATTATAATTTGGAACAAAAAGGCTGAATATAATATATAGTCATCACAATCATAGTGATGAAGGTTTCAGCTGTGAACTTGTCTATAATGGTGTAGTGAACGTTGTGGTCTGTATTTCGAAAACTAAAGTTCCTGCTGGTAAATAAACACATTTATATGTCACCTGCTTGTCACGCTTTAATGCATTTGAACAGCAATACGATTCAAAAAATACGCATGTAATTAAAGTTGATTTAAAATCAGTTCAATTTTAAGTTATTTTGAGGTTTTGGTCGCCTCATGCGATAACTTTAGGCTCATTTCTGATACCTAAAAGGACAAAACAGCAGTTTAATTAATTTTGACTTTACCGTATGTAACTCTAAATTTGTTTTGAAAAGTGCTAAGTAATATCTTGTGTGTCTTTTGAACAATCTTTCAAAAACTCTATATCTGCCAATCAGGTGAGTTTGTCATATAGTCATAAATGTCAACTTCGTGTTTCATAATTTTATCATGACACGTCACATAACAACACGTGGTAGCTAGAGGAAGTGTTTATCACCCAGACCCGAGTAATATTCACACCATCTACAAGAACCTGCGAAATAACGATACTACACGCGCCTTACGTGTGCACAGGAACGCCACAGTCACTAACATTCCCAATTCATTTCTAGTCATGGCTAGATTACGCAAGATTGTTCCTGTCTTCTATTTCAGGAAAGAGGAGAGTGTCTAGTTATTTCTATAATTGGATTTTTGGATTACTGATTTGTTATATATTGCTTTTGTGAAATTTCAAATACGATATTGCTACTTTTGTTTTAATTTTTTTCCCTTTTAATTTACATTTTGATTTTTTTTAATGTTTTGTATTCCAGGCAAAGGACACAGTGCTTTAATTTCCTTTTTAGGGCGATACAGCCGTTAGTCAGATTAAACTGAGTAAGGATTTTTTTGTATCAAATTGCTTCAGTATATTCCGTTTAAAGTACATATACGCCCACAATCTGAGCTGCATATGTTGATATTGGTATCATGTATATAATCAACATATACAGAGAGAAAACAGTATATATATATAGGAAAAAAACAGTATACACATAGAAAAAAATACCCGGTATATATATATATATTGGGGAAAAAAGTATATATATAGGAAAAACATTATATATATAGGAAAAAACAGCATATCTAAAGGGAAAAAAGTATATATATATACGAAATAGAGAATACATGGTCAGTGTCTTAAAATATAAGCTGTATTTTGGCGAGGGTAAAGAAAGACGAAAGTGGAGTGCAACAGTCATACAAAATAATTATCAAAAAATAATCATTTTGAAGTTAAACGTACATATATATACATATAACATACATATATAGGAAAAACAGTATATGTATAGGAAAAAGCAGTATATATATATAGGAAAAAGCAGTATATATATGTATATATATAATTGAAAAAAACTTTTGCAAAATATATATAAAAACATACCATATATTTTCACATAGGCCATTGAAAATATACATGAAGAGTAAGACTACATGTTTTCTTTCATTTAAGATAGTCAAGACGAGTGGCAGCTATCTCCTGCAAAAAAGAGAGAAAATATTTGAAATAATTTTATCATATACGATTCTTACTTTTGAATACACTTAAACATACTAGCATCTCATAACCCGTATCCGATCCGTGTATTTAAAATGCTAACAACTTATCGGGATCTTGCAAAAAATCATCTCATTACACGTTTATGAATGAAGGCGAAGACGATTCAAAGTTGAGAAGGCAGATGGCTGATATTTTGTTGGTAGGCAAATCAAAGATACATTTCATTGGGGTCTCAAGTACCAATAAACTTTTTTGAAAGTGGTGAAGAATATGCGTCTTCTGTGCTAATATGATATACCAAAGTGAAACAGTTGAATGAAAAATAGGCGATACGGCTAAATAAAATCTTGCCGCTTTCGTCATTTATGCCTGGTAGTCCCCTCACTGAATATCTGAACATCCAAAAGTTGTGACCACGGCTTCATATAATATATGTTTGGATGTTATGAATGTTGTTTTGACATTAAAATTGCTCGATGATTAGTATCTAAAAACAACTTATTTGGTTCATATTCCTAATTCTGAAGGCAAAAAATTATAACATAAGCTTGGTGCTGAATTCTCTTTGTTTTGTTTTATTGTTTGCAAACTGACACTCTCTATCAATAGTGCACTGATACCAGCCATTAGCAAAGAAGGGGGATATAAAATAGAGAAAATCACAATCAATTTATAGAGGATTTCTTTTTTTATAATTTCCTTGCTAGGAGATTATTACATATAAAAATTTAACTATGTTACGTAAGACATTATAGAAAGCAATACATCGCTATATCAGAATGTGCAATCATGGATGTTATATTCAATTCGTACGCATTGGATCTGCTTATATTAGTTTCGTCATGCCAAAGATACAGCATGACGCATTGTAATTGCATATCAAATATACCGTTTGCATCTCGATTAATAATATATAATTTGCGTTTCAAAAGGCATTATGTTTTAGTACTTTATATAAAGCAATTATATAGCGATGATATGTACTCCACAGATTTCATCACCAAGCCTTTAATGGTATAATGATTTAGGATACAACACTATTCGTTAAAGAAATTTTAAAATGGATTATTCTTGAAAGACCTACTATTGTTTAATGTAGCTGTTGTGTCGTGTCGTGTCCTGTCAACATCAACTACAATCAAGTTTCATGTCAAATCAATCGCCAATCATAAAACGCATATAGATGAAAAATATTGAAAGGAAAATAAACTTTGAGTAATACCCTATCATGGTATATAACAATCAATACACATGGAAGATTAAAATTATAAAAAAATAGATTTAGAAAACCTGTTCATTTCACCTACAAAAACCCTCCAAAACCTCCGAACAGGAAGGTGTTAAAGAGTATTACCAAAACTATTGCAAGACAATCCTTCGGCATTTACGAATATTGTCAGACAAAACCTGTTAAGTTTATAGTTCAGGTTGGATTACTGAAAAAATGAAACAATGTAATATTTATGAATAGAGACCATCCAGTGTCTGACGTTGGAATCTATATAGGAAGTTTCCATTAAACTTACCATTTAAATTTTTTATTGAAAATTTCCCTCAGGGAAATAAAATGATTGAATATCTGAACTTGTCCATTTTTATGCCAAAAAGCCAATATACTTAAATTCCACTAAAACTTTTGCCCATACCATCCGTGCGTGTTGTTCAAAAATTGATATGACTAATCTATTTTATATCTATTCTATAACTGAATACTACCAATATATCATAAATAGTATGTTGCTTTCAGGGAAAAAATAGACGCAATATATTTTAGAGCCGGTCTTGCAATGGAATTGCATAACAAAGTATTATGATGAAAGATACAATATTTCATAGATTCAATATAAATTACACTCAAATTATATTTTAGACAGCCTTATGTGTGGTGATGGTTCAAGTGTTCTCACACAGAATTGCTAGCTTTATATAGGGCATTAATGTTTTCAGTTAGATTGTGTACGCACTCATGTTGTGGATAGTTATTTATAGAGTGCCAAAAGGTCATATGGAAAAAGTTTTAAAGGCGTATAACTTTATTTTCGTCTTGAGAATCAACACAATTTTTAAAACAGTAGTACCAGTTTATAAAGGAATCAAACATTATCTTACTAGAATCCAAACAAATAGAATATGAACAAAACACATGCAAAGGGCAATTGTCATACTCTCGCATTGTTAAGTAAAACAATAACCACGTGCACACAGTCTGTTGACATAACGAACTAATATTGACAATGAGGGATTAATCCCCATTTGAATTTAGAGTTGAATAAATAATGTTTAACCAACACCCTTGGTGTACACCAATTGTTGTCCATGGGTAAGCAACTATTCTACCACGTTTGCTATGTAACGCCAGTTTTGATTGGTTAAAAACCATGTATTATTTTCTAATAACCCACGCTCGTGCCAATAATACACGCTCGTGAGTCACGGCTGTTACAATTTTAAATATCTAATATTCACCCATTTCATAAAAGGTTACTATAGCCGAGTGGGCTAATGGGGTAGTCTTTCAATATATTGTTATCACGACGCGAGTTCGAATCCTACTGAGGCCCCCACTTTTTTTTTCTTTTTTTTATCCTTTTTTTTTTAATTTTCAAAATCAATGCCATATGATAGATGCTCTTGATCGTAGTACTGTATTGCCTGTATATTTCATCAACAAATAATGCAATACTCAAGAAATAAATTACAAGGTTTTCCCGGGGTTTCTTTGCTGTTTTTCTATTAGAAAGAGGTCGATCTCAGAACTAAACAGTACATGGTAGAATAGAAATAATCAACTTTGACTCGTGTATTGTTACAGGATAAACAACTCGGACTCGGATATTTTGCAATTTTAATTAATAACTCAGGCCTGCGGCCTTTGTTATTAATTTAATTGCAAAGTATCCTCGTCCTCGTTGTATATCCTGCAATAATACACGAATCATCGTTAATTATTTCTTAAATAACCTAAGTTGAAGATTAAATTGATACCACCGATGGGAAGTCTCATTTGGTGCCGAGGAAATATTTTAAATTTTTTTCTCAGAATATTTAGCAACACAGATTAAATGAGCTAGGTCGATAACATGGTCTACATCCCCGAATCTACCTTTATAATCTGTGATAAAACAAACGGTTTTCTGTAATAAATGATGGGTAAGATTTATGCAAGAAGCACTGATGTAGTATCATGATTTGAATGAAATATGGAAAGTACATGTAGCTATGTTTTTATTATTTGTTTACTAAAAAAGAAAAACTCGTGCATTGTTTACAGAGAATGTTTATGTACAGATAATGCTCAGACAATGGTGCCAATAGCAGCAACGGGAAAATTGAAACAAGTCACGAAAGACACAATCGAGAGCGATATTTTAAGACCTATTATCAGTAAGGTTAGCAAAATCATCGATTTTATCCAACTTTCTGTGGCTTTAAGTAGTAACATCAGCTATAAGAAATGCATGGCTTCAATCTCCTGTCGATTTACAGTGATTTTAATCCACTCTAAATGTTATAGAACTAGATCAAAGAAACCTAGGTTGTTGTCGTTATAAGATTAATTTCGATTTGTGCTATGTCTTGACTAAAATACATGTCGTCTTCCCCGCGGAGATGATTCACTACTGACTGATCTTATTACATATTGTATAAATGTATGTCTAAAGTACAATATTGGATGTAAACGTTTCGTATGATTACTTTTAGAAATAGAGTGTTAAAGATCGAAATGTATTTCCATATGATGTAAAGAACATATGAGAATGTAAAAAGACATGATGTCGTTTTCCATGAAGTTAGCAAAACGAAACTATCAAACTTGTCAAGAATGTGTACGCAATTTATAAAATCAACAAAGAGTACTGATATAATAACGAAATCATAATTCAAAGCTCAAAATCGATTGAAAAATATATGAAAACAATATAGATTTGCATGAAAACTACTGATTAAGTACAAAGACCAGGTGCTTCGTAAAGTAAGCGTCTTCTGCTTCAGTGGCCCCGTACAAATCTAGGTCAAGTCCAGCTAAAGTCACAAGTTCTAATGAGGGTAGGGGAGTGACAATGGAACATCTTGGCACATCAACAAGCATCAAAGACATATGACTTCATACAGCACAAACTTAGTTAAAGATATAATAACAAATGGCACGTGGTCATGTTATGTGTCGGTTATTGAACCTTTACGTTGATATGATGCAATGTCTAAGATATAGGTTGTATTAGCACGAACTAAAACCTTATTTCGTAAACATTTTTCTTTAATATGACACCCAATTATAAACTATATAAGCAATGGAGACAGAACATATACGATAGAGAGAAAATGTAATTTCATAGTCTTGTTGGCGAGGTCGACCAGTTCTCAATGTATTTCCCAGGAGCCCAACATCAATAGTCATGATACACGTTCTTCCACTAACGTTTACCTAGGATTTATATTTCTATATGCACGACAAGTTTTGTCTGTTACTCTCTATCAAGACAGATGTAATTATTGTACAGGGCATCTCTGATACATACTGATCGAATCCCGGGGCAATTTTCTTTATTCTAGGGTAATAATTCCAGAAACAACAAACGGATATTTGTATAAGGAAATCGGATTTACTGAAATTATCGTCTTCATTCAGACGCTTGAGATTGAACAGACACGACATTTTTCATATCCGCTTGATCGACGCCATTTGTAATACCATCAGCATATGCAATACATGTAACTGAATAACATACATCTTGATAGTAATAGTAGAATTAATAAATGAAAAAAAAATCTCATTTCTACTACAAAACGGATTATTATAATTAGAGTAAAGATAATATGCGGATGATCATTAAAAACAGAACATATAGATTTTTTTTTGATTTTTTTTTTTTTTTTTTTTTGCAAAATGTAAATTCACGTCCATGAAAAAAGAAGGATGTACACGATCATATAACACCCCGAACGAAATTCAAAACAGCAGATCATGTATCCGTATCAAAGTATCCGTTTTACCGACGAAAAATACCTAGAAATATATTCAAATCCAAATTTGATATTCTAGAAATAAAAACATACGTAGTGACAACCCAACTCCCTGTGATGCAAATGGTCATCGAACACGTCGAACTTTTTATTGTAAAAGTACGAGATCAAGGTGATGGCACAGTTTTAAGTACATTTTTCTTATAAGCTACTTAGCCTCGTGTCGAGTTGGCTGACGTTGTCGGCAGTGAGAAAAAGAAAAAAAGTGTACACCAAAATTCAATCAAAATTTGATTCTTGAAATATATCCGTTATGCTTCAGTCTTATCTGTAACGACACACGCTCTGGTAGAATTCGCAACCATGTATTTGTAACGCCTTGTAAACTGGCTTTCAGAACAAGAGAACGAAGGTGTTCCTTAACTTAAGTTTGGTTACGGAATGATAGTGTAAGACGTTCATTTGGGTTTTTAATCATAAAAGAACTATTTTTAGGAACAGATGTGAATCCTTAATTTTTATCGTGATTATAATTCAGTTTAACTATATGCGTTGTTTAGAGGATTCATCGGCCACTAACCGAACGTTTGCGATAACACTTGTCTAGGTAATGGCGAAAATATTGTTGTTACGTTGTGAGCTGTGTGCATGACAACTTACAATGAAAACTATGTTTGGTTTTGATGTTAGAATGTTGGAGTAGGCATCACACATAGTTTCTATATTTTACCGCAATAAACTTAATTTTATCACTCTTAGAAATATAAATATAAATATAATCCTTTTGTGAAAATCAAACAATATATCTTCAGATATTTGGAATGTAAAGGAGGCTGTTTGAGACTTTGAGAGATAAGATATAGTAGATTTCTAGCTGATTCTGCACAAGAACAGGATGAGAGCTGAGTGATGCATGAGGCGATGGGCGTCTTTGATCTTACTATGAGAAAGTCCCTTGCTGTTTTAGCTAGAATCTCCTTTATCGGAATATAGAAATCACACGGCACAGATAAAACGGAATTAAAAATCACAGGAGTTTAATAAAGCGATGTAAAGAGAAAACACAGAACTAGTTTCTTAATATCCGTGAGATTGCATGATAAACGACTAATCGGGTATGTTTATGTATGTACTGTAAACTAGGCCAGTACGGACACGCACGTGCAGCGACGAAAGAATTCCTGCACGTTTTGAATATAAATGTTTAATGTATGACACTACAACTGGTATCAATATATATCAAACGATACACAATGTACATGTAGTAACCGTTCCTAAAGAAAATCATAAGTGATCCTATCTATAACGAAGGTTTGTTTGTTTGTTTGTTTTTATGCTGGGTTTATCGGCCCGTTGTCAGTATAATGTGACGATGTGGGGGTGTCCTGCTGGGTGTCTTCGGCAGTATGCTTCAGTGAGGTAGCACTATAAATCGGCAAAAGTTCCGGCCTATCACAAGGAAACATAACACGAACATACCGCAGCCTCCCAAAACACACATACCCACTCACCATACGCATGTATGTCGCACGCACGGGAGGCCGTCCTTAAATGACCTTAGCTATTAATAGGACGTTAAACAAAATAAGCCAAACCAAACCAATCGTGAACAGCCAGGGTCACTTTGAGGTGGGGTCTCTTTAATTTGTCTCACAGAAAAAATACGGGCAGACCGTCACATACCGTCCAGAGTAATTAGGGTCAACCTGAATCAACAAATTAAAATTTATTTACAGGAAGTAGATTGGGATGGATCTGTCTGATGTAGATTGGTTTGGTCTGGTTTATTACTGTTTAACATCCTATCAACAGCTAAGGTCATTCTAGCACGACCTCCCCGTGCATCCGACATGCATGCGTGTGTAATATTAAGAACGGCTGAGCATTAAAAAGAGAAGTTACCAAAAAACTTGACAAAAACAAATCTAGTATGGAAAGGATATATGGAAACAAAAACGCAAGATTGATACAAAGGATATTCAAAACTCATAAACAAAGTCAAATTGGAGCTCTGGAAGGCAAAGAAGGAAAAGGAAATGGAAATTGCACTCAATCTTAAACATCAACTTAAACAGTTTTGGAAATATATCAATGCCAAAAGAAAAGTTGCATCGAGAATTTCAGATTTAAAGGAACTAGATTGAGATTCATCGCAAATAGCAAGAATCAATTCGGATTTGGAAGAAGTGTTGATAAATTTCTTCATCCGTGTTTTCACTAAGGAACCATCATCAGGGAGACCCGTGAGTCATCCAATCCAAGATACAGCATGCAATGAAGAAACTATTCAGTAACGAGTCTGTGAGATAGAAGGTAGACAATCACCCGGGCCTGATAGGATGTATCATAAAGCATCAAACGAGCTTCGAGATGTACTTTGTAAACCAATATCGATGAACTTTGATCAATCCTTGTCAGAGAGAAAATCATCCGAGTTCTGGAAAGACGCAAATATTTCAGCCGTATACAAAAAAGGCCCACAAAATGATTATGGAAAATTATCCACATGTCAGTCTCACCAGTATCCTTGTCAAGGCTACTGAAAAATATCGTAGGCGGTAGTGTAGTACAACAGATAAAACTTAGGAATTCAGCAACACAAATCAGTTTGGATCTCTTCCCGGAAGATCAACAACGCTCCAAATATGAATTCTAACTGATCAATGGACACGCCTGCTAGATTCTGGAGGAGAATTAAATGTCATCTATATAGACTTTATGAAGGCGTTTGATACGATTATCTCATCGCCGTCGTATTCATTAGATATATAAATATGACATAGGCCTAGAGGCTGTTAAATGGATATAAAACTTTCTCATCGATATACACCAACAAGGCGTAGTATATGGTTCTGCATCAACAACAAGATGTACTCTGCGGAATTCCCCAGGGGAGTGTACTTGGACCCTCTGTTAGTTATATATATCCATCGTATGCCACAGAATACAGTGTCTTCATGTCCCCTTTTGTTGATGACACATAATATATTGTATGATCAGAAACAACGAGAACAGATAAATTCTGCGATCAGATTTCTACAAAAGTTGTCAGATGTCTGGCTTCTAATATTCCATCTGAAGAAATGTATGGTACTTCATGTAAAAGGATACCATAATAAAGGGAACTAGGCATAACAGTTGATGCAAATCTTTCAAAACTTAAACTATATATTCAAATGTATATATATAAAGCGAATTCAATGGCATTTTTAAGACCGTTCCTGGAGTATACAACAAGCACGTGGAGTTCGTTTAAACTAAAGGACATTCAAGTGATTGAAAATGCTCAACGGAGAGCTACTAAACTTCTACCAGAATTAAAACTTACAATGCTAAAACACCTTTGACCAGACAGGAAATGATAAACGTTTTTGAGATCATTAAGAAGAAATTTGGTAAGACCGTTAGTTCTGATTTATTGATATATAATACTAACGCTC
Organism: Pecten maximus; assembly: GCF_902652985.1. Lineage (NCBI taxonomy): Eukaryota > Metazoa > Mollusca > Bivalvia > Pectinida > Pectinidae > Pecten > Pecten maximus. The sequence continues at coordinate 27,668,981 of NC_047028.1, forward strand.
GAACTCGGAACCTAAACTTAACTGATGCAATACTGAATTAAGAAAAAAACTCTTACTATTAGATCAGTAAATGCATGGAATTGTCTTCCAGAATTTGATGAAAATGCAGACACTATCAGAAATTTTGAAATACGGCTAGATGATCACACCAAAGAAAAAAATAAGTTGGTAATATAATTATAACCATCTGCAATCTAAGATTACGCCAGTGACAAGCTGTTGTATATTGTTAACATGCATGATATATGTCTTGTGATATGGACATAGAGGATTCTAGTCTGAGCCCATTATTTTCTATTAAATTCATTCTTCATATGAGACTGATCATACTTAGATCTTATCAGAATAGGTAGCCGCGGTGGGCAAGTGGTTAAGGTGTCCCGACACTTTATTACTAACCCTCCACCTCTGGGTTGCGAGTTCGAAACCTACGTGAGGCATTTGCAAGGTACTGACCGTAGGCCGGTGGTTTTTCTACGGGTACTCCGGCTTTGAGCCACCTCCAAGACCCGGCAGGTCCTTAAATGACCCTGGCTGTTAGTAGGACGTTAAATAAACCACATATAAACCAAATAATCAGAATAGGCAACAGAAGAAACATTGCAAAGTACTTTAATATCGCCTATGAATATAGTGACGAGGCATTGTATTTAGATAGCAAAACGATCATTGACCATGTCGATCACATATACCACGGAATTACGTACACTACAGACGTAAAAAAAGCCGCTAACCTCGATATGTACTAACAACATTAACCTAACCAGCAGAGACAACTTACCACAATACATCCTTGTTTTTTACCTTTACGTTTTCAACGGTCTCCATTCAAATGTAAACTCTGCTTATATTTTGCACAATATTCTCGATTTTGAGTTAGAATTTCGGTTTCTATTTACGTGTTGAAATGTTGTTTGTTTTGATGATTTGAAGAATAACTATCAGTAATAGCTTAAAATTCTTGTTATTAAACAAAACAACAAACACAATACTGATAGTAATGGCCACGGTGTTTATTTTTTTGTATTGCCAATTTAAACGGGCGTCAATTACGGCCCACAATTCAAGAGGCGTCAATAACGGCCTGCACAACAAAGGGCGTCAATAACGGCCCACAATTCAAGAGGCGTCAGTAACGGCCTGCACAAGAAAGGGCGTCAATAACGGCCCACAATTCAAGAGGCGTCAAGAACGGCCTGCACAAGAAAGGGCGTCAATAACGGCCCACAAGTCAAGAGGCGTCAATAACAGCCTACACAAGAAAGGGCGTCAATAACGGCCCACAAGTCAAGAGGCGTCAATAACAGCCTACACAAGAAAGGGCGTCAATAACGGCCCATACAGTACATAAATCAAAGGCGTCAATAACGGCCCAATATGCATAAATACCAGTACAAGAAACAAATATAATGACAATGCAAGTTGACTGAAAATTAAGACATTTGGTGAACAAGGAGAATCCAATGATCATCCCATATTATGCCAATTTATTTAAACTTATATGTGAATGAAATATAATATATGATTATTCACTGCACCGATGTTAGCGAAGTTCTGCCACATGTAGTCCCAAAGGACCGCAAGTGCTGTTAAGCTGGTAACAAATCCAAGAGCTAATTTTTTTTTTTTTTTTTTAAATAACGCGAAGCAGACACAAATGTATACAGACCAAAATAAATGTCCCGAAATTGATTGAGCACTGAACATTTTGTCCAACCTGATGGAACCCCACAAGTGGATAGGTAAATTCTCCAAAAGGTGCATCTTAATCAGCATAAATGACCATCTACAAGGTCAGCAACAATCCAAGGTGTCCGGAACAAAGAGAAAACCAGCACAGAAAACTATTCTAAAATATGGGAAAGGGAGGGAGGGTTTCTTTTACACCGCGACGATATGAAACCGAAAGGTCACTTCCGGTGCAAAACAAAAGGTCAACGGTGTTAGTAACTGGTACAAGGGAGGTAATTCAAATTACCATCAAATCAATTAGTCCCCCCCTCGTTTGGGAAACTTAATTATGCTATTTAAAAACAAATAAACAAATGTTGTTCGATTAAATAACTCAAGTTATTCGGTAGTAATAACTTGTATTATTGTTTATTTGTTACGGTGGTTTCTACATTTTTGAGCACAGCAACAATATATGTAATGAATTATATATTCACACATTTGTCTTAAGCGAAAGATTTGGATTACTTTAGGCCCCGCAAAAACAGACTACTGGTGAAATAAATAGTTTCACAGCAGTTTTATGGAGATTATAAAAGCCCGACTGTATCCGATAAATTATGTATATAATTGTTATTGTTTTTGTAGAAGCCTTTCCAATATCCATTAAGAGTCCTATTTATCGTTCAGTAAAATTGACCCAACATTCAAACAGTATGTATATCATCAAGTACTAAATTAGTTTAAGTGATCAAATATTAAGAGCACGGTTTAAATGTGTTTGAGAAAATTTAATTTTAATTGAATAATTGGAATCTGTCACAATACAGAATTATCTATCACCATGTTTGCGTCTGTGTTACATTTTCAATGTGACGTTGTGTTGATCTATTATTTCCAACATAAGAACCCTCTGACAAAGAAATTGCGATGTAGTGTAATAAATGCCAATCTATATTTTCAGCAATGGCACTATGATTGCGTTCAACACAAAAGAGTTTGGCAGTAAATAAAATATATCCATGATAGAGATCTTTAATGTGACATGAAACATTCATGAAATACTATCTCCCGAGAAAAAAATTTCCAACCGAACGTCAGACCTACGGTTGAGTAAGGTATGAATAGGAGTTATTTCCCCTGTGAGCGCTGATATATATTGGATGATGTCATGTGGCCTGTGTGGCAGTGACAGGAAAATCACAGAGTAACGTAATCAAATGTGTAGGGGAGATAACTCCCATTTATGTAATAAAAAGAAAAATATCAAAAGATATGTTGTATTATTTTCATTTCCAAGGTAAGTAAGTTCATGTGATGATTCTTCCATAATCTGATACAGTGTATTTAACATTATTCATAGCTGCTAGAAAGGTTATTTGATGTCGTGCATGAGGAAATCATTCTTTAAAAAAAATGTTGAAAATGCCCCAAAAATAAATTTCTTTCTGGTAAGTAAATATTTTTACCTAAAAGAGGTCTTTCTGTAAACGCTGAACATTTTCATAGAATTGTAGCATTGTTTCATCATAATTTTGAAATAATGGCATTAAAAAAAAGAAATAAAAAAAGAAAAATGCTTGAGCCTCCATCCCCCCCTCAAAAAAAAAAAAAAGACATCGAGAACATTATCATGGAAAGGCAAATCAATTTTTGCAACATGATGGCGTAGAAGTCACTCTTGTCAATTTTTATGACAATCGGTTGATTATTTCCTAAGCGTATTGTATCCCGTTAAATAAATCAGCCTGACAAAAACATACCATATCAATCGCATTTCCTTCTGCAGTGATAGCTTAAACATCATTGTATATTTGTTTTGATTCTCTTAGGAAGGTACGTGCCAAGACAAAACTACATGATATATTAGAAAGCCGAATGTTGGAGAAATTGATAACACAATTAAACTGTGATTCTTTAAGCTGGATAAAATGATGACTTCATTGCATAGAGAAATGTTACGGTTTCAGAACAACGTCGCACGTGAATTGTATTTTCCCTATACATGTAGGTAGATAAGTCAGAATGACAAGAATTGCAAATATTTGACAGAAAATATATGTGTAAACAGAACCGTATTTATAAGTAAAAAACAACACATTTAAATAATTACCCTTTAAAAAGAAGATAGAATAATATAAAAAAAAAAGCAAACAACTTAGTATTGTCAAACATTGACCTGCTTATTGGCTGATGATGCCAAATGGACAAAATGGAAATTTAATGAAGCGCGCATTATTAACGGATTTCATGTTTCCCGCCATTCCTGCCTCTGAGCATACTAGCACCTCTACCATTTTGTTCCGCGTAAAAAATAATTGCGTAAGATGATAGAAAACCAGACAAGAAAACTAATATAATACAAACATTTAATGTAAACTAACATCATGAAAATACAAAATATAAATCTTCCGTCTAGTTTTTCAAAAGGAAAATGTCTGTTTAATATTTTTCTGCAACTGCGGTGTGCTTCACTCGGTATATATTAATGCGCCGTTTGGCTGTTTATCAGAACTATGGTAACGACCAACTACTGTTGGAGAGGTTTTATAGTGACATAGAGTGGTAAATGTGATACCCTAAAAAAATATTTTGGTGCACTCAAATTCCAGCGCAAACAAGAATTTAAAGATAAAAGCGTAATGGTAAATTAGCGCATTTACAGTACAAAGATTGTGATCAATATAATAATAATTTAGCGGAATGTTTTTATTGCGAAAAGCGTTAAAACATATTACCGGTAATTATACGTACGTTTACGGTGTTCTAGTGGAGAGACATTATCATACAGCACCGATGAGGCTACGCAATATCGCGCATGTCCTTGAGAAGTTTAAGTCGTGTTAAAATGAACATTGCTTCCATAAAAGGGTCCTTATATCGCGAAAAACCATCAATCTGTCTTTTCACTTGAACGAGAAACGGCGTATACAGAATGTTATTTAAAGCTTATGTAACCTTTCGTAAACGTAATTATGTCCACATTCAGCTTTTTGATAGTTTTAACGAAATATAACCCGATAGATTCCCCGAACTTGTATATGCCACATTGTCTTTATTTGCACCAGGGGAACACACTGCCTCTTTATTTCTTACTTTCATTTCCAATTTCGGTATTTGAAATATTTTGTACGTTCTGTAATCTCATGCATGTGGCTCCTCTTTGCTGTGATATGATCAAAACTATGATGTAATTACCTACGTATATCACCAATATAACTGTATCATTACATCAGGAGATTCTTGAATATCGAAATGAGCCAATTCCTGTATGTATGCTCGAATGCTGTTGCCTAGGTAAGACACAATGGGAATGATCTCGTTGGAATGAATGGATTTCCACTCGACAATATCCTGGTTGAAGTGATCTTCACGCGAAACTTTGCATTTTTATCAACCTTATTGCCAATATTTTTAAAGTCATATTGCAAAAGAATAATTGAACAATCTGAGAACTGAGAAAACAGAAAGTGTTAATTGAAACTTGCAGCTTTAACACGCCTTTTGGAATGTTCTTAAATTTACCGAAATTAGCTGGATTACTTGAAGATTTATGCTCCACTGCAAATGACCAATTTGGTTTGTTTTTGTTTAACGTCCTATTAACAGCCAGGGTCATTTAAGGACGTGCCAGGTTTTGGAGGTGGAGGAAAGCCGGAGTACCCGGAAAAAACCACCGGCCTACAGTCAGTACCTGGCAACTGCCCCACGTAGGTTTCGAACTCGCAACCCAGTGGTGGAGGGCTAGTGTTAAAGTGTCGGTACACCTTAACCACTCGGCCACCGCGGCCCCGCAAATGACCAAATCCGATTACATAATCTTAATTAGTGATTCTAAGGGGAGAATAACACTTGAAGCCTTAATGCACACATTCAGATCACGATGTAGCCGGTTGCTATTGAAAAATGATACAACATAATCGCCATTAGTTTGAAACGTTGCTTTCGTGTCATCGCAACGAATGAACAGCCTTTACACAAAAACAAAACGAACGTACGATCAACCTAAAGAACATAACATAAATCAATTTAATTTCGCGTTCGATTGATTTTCGCGTATTTCTCTGAAGATTAAAATTCACGTTAGTTAATCTCCCTAATTTCAAACACAGGTGCTGTGGGCCTTTTATGACAGTAAATCGACGCGAAAAAGTCGTTAGGCACGAAAACGCGAAATCAAGTCGTCGCGAAAATAAGTTGGCTTTCAGTATAAGACATCCCCTCTTCACCATATTGTCACGTCAGGTTGTTTCCAAGTATGGGCCGCAATATTTCTATCTAGAACAAATTTAATGACGGACTTCAAACACAATGCTATATATAGGCATGGGCAATTTATGAATTCACGTCAGAAGGTTATAGGACCAATAAGTCATTACTGGAAAAAAAATATATTATCAAAAGTTATATTAAAGGTGCGAAAATTATCTTTATGAGTATATGTGTAGTCAAAGGCTGCCCTGCAGGTAGGGCGTAAGAATTGTACCTGCTGCCCCCATTGCATGATCGTAAGAGGCGACTAAATTTGGGATCTTATCTTTTCTCTTCTTAACAACTTTCTTCTTCCTAATGTCTCCCTTGACACTGCCTCACTTTTGACCTTTAGTTGAGCGTTCGCCCCTGTGAGGAAGGCTTTGGGTTCTGTCCCCTGGCCGAGACATACCAGAGTCTTTAAAAATGGTAGTTGCTGCTCCTGCTTAGCGCTCAGCAAATTAGGAGTGGGACGACTGGTTCGCCCGTTGTCAGTATAATGTGACCGGGTGGGGTGTGCTGCTGGGTGTCTTCGGCAGTATGCTTCAGTGAGGTAGCACTCTAAATCGGCAAAAGTTCCGGCCTATCACAAGGAGACTTAACACAAACATACCACAGCCTCCCAAAACACACAAACGCACTCATCACACGCATACATTTCGCACGCACGGGAGGCCGTCCTTAAATGACCTTAGCTGTTAATAGGACGTTAAACAAAATAAACCAAACCAAACCAAGTAGTCAAGGGAGATAACCTTAGCTATCTGTGTACGCTAGGTGGCGTGCTACACGCCACCTTATAATCAGTTCTTGCTTAGCGATTTTCTTTTATTAATAATTATTCATGCTTATAATTGCATGTACATGTACTTATATTGTATGTTTGGTGGATGTGTACTAAGTTGTGAACATAGGCAATGTGAATTTCAATACATATTTGTATTTTTGAAATTATGCGTTGGGTTATCTCCCATTGACGTAGGTTTACAAAAAGCATTAATATCTCTAACATCAGGAAAAGATTTGCAAATTATTCCTTCGAGATGTTCTGTTGCAAGCAATAATTATCAGTTAAATTTTTTTCAGTTCACATACAGGTACCACTATGTTTCATGCAAATGAATTTGAAACATTTCCTATATTTTATTGTAAAATATATATATTACGCTCAGTACCTACACTGTATTTCTATATAAGATATTGGGAAATCACATGAGATGTCTTATCGCATCTATAACATCATCTCATCTACCAGTACAATGCTTTAATACGATTTATTTATTTGACGCTACTACGTTGGTGATAAAGTATTCCAATATTTTAAGTTTATCTCCTGAAATCGAAAATTGGCACTTTTCCTAATATTATTTTTTTTGGCGAATTCAGTAAAATTTATTTGTGTACTTGAGGTGTTGATGTATTTATTTTCAACTAAATTTCCATTCATTTTCAGAAACTGCATGAAGAGTTCAACCTCTGATTTCATCCAGTCATCGATTGTGTAGCTGTTGATGTCTCTGTTAGCGCACAGCGCCCTTGCTGACAGAAATCAACCATTTATCTTACTCCTAGAACTCTATCCGGGAAGGAAATAAAATATAAGTCTGTAGCGATCAATGGAAATTGGAACAAATCTCTGCATGAAAGGTAAAAGAGAGTCTTTGGTTTCTGTAACGGAGCTTTAAAGAGGTAACTGGCTCCCTTTTATCACATGCTACGACACAATCTGGTACACACGATTGTATTCTTGAATATCGGCTTCTTTAACCGATCTTGATAAATGCATTACCAACATTGTACTATTTTAAGAACTAGGAAACACTGCCAAAAATATTTTATAACGTAATTGTACATATGTATTAGGTAAGTATTCATTGTTGTACATAAACACATACATGCATTTCACAGCGACAGATGTGCCGCATGAATTTCACTCGAGTTAGTTATTTTGTAAAAGTTACAAACAAAAAGAGCTTTAATGAAAGAAATACCATATACATTGTACATCAACCAGGACTCAGTTGTTCAAAAGGTTTTTAGGCTAATCCTATGTTAACAACATTTTTCAAATCATGATATAATAATTTCTGGTCGATCTAGCTTGACAAAACTTTATGAAATTCTGTAATTTGTAATTCTTCCAACTGGCATAATTTAAAGATGATATACTCACGGTTTTCGCAACAAAGGAGAACTGAAATTTTCACTAATCACTTTTTGAACAGCTGGGCCCAGTAGTTTGTGTGACCCGTTTCTGCCACAATTAAAATGGCTACTAGACATATGAATTTACCCTCGTGTGGTTTGTTTATGATATCCGTTTTAAAGGTAATTATCAGAAGAAAAAACTAGCGGGAACTTCTTTCTGTATGTTATTGCTTCAGGACATCATCATTGGATTCGAGAAAACAGCTTTGCACAGAAATATTAAATTCTGAAATACTATGGGGATTTTTAGGCTTAGAGATTTCCTTAAGTTAAGGAATGTTGATCGAATATAACACAAAAAGTAGGACGTTTTCACTGAAGTGTACACTTTTGCGGATTTATATCAGTCTGCTGAAGTTTAATAAATAACAGTAGAACCTTCGCGCAAAGTACGGAGAACTGACAAACGCGGCATTTAGGCGTGATTCGCCATGAGTTTTGTTCATATCGAACTATTCAGACCGCCCTAATGATAATCATCATTATGAAAGAGATTCTTTAGTAACACCCGATTTAGAGAAATAGCTTGTTCCCCTAGGCAAGTCAATAATCTGTTAGAAGATTTGCCTACAGGAACATTGCCCAATCCCTCAATATCACCTTTGGATATTATGACGATGTATTGACTTTAGATAAGAGAATTTATAGACAATGATGATCTGGTCAACTAGACTGTACAATGAAAGGTATTATCACTAAAATGTTAATTTGCCATTTCTGGATAGTAATTCCTTCCTTCCCCTGTGTATCATTGTTTATTGTTATTGTTTTACTATATCGATATTAAAATTGCGCTTGGAGTCGGAGGAAGTGTACATAGAGGGACTTAAAGTATCTCTAAATATGTGTTTTTAATGAAAAATACCTCAGAATGAAAAGTATATTATTTGATTAATGATACTTGACATAATCAATTCTCGTCATCATTATTATCATAATTGCATTCTTAACGGCCTCTCAACAACACTGAAAAGGTCATTATGGCCAATAAAGGGCGAGTAAAAAGGGTATTAAACGAATTTACACCAAACCTCGTAAAGATGGTTTAATTACTTTATTTTAATTTGAGTTCAAATTATGATTTGTTTACCAGTCAACTAGACTGCAAAACAGATTATTCAACGAGGTTGCGAATCCATCGGCAAGCTAGATTTCTAGGTAGTCTCATATTTAAGTTCATTGTTATTTGATCGTTACGCAGTTTAATTTGAAATCAAATGTGTCTGTCTCAAAATTCTGCAGACCATTTCTTAGAATCTAAATAGAAAACTGTCTACACAATCACTTAAAATCAACATTCCTATTTACATAGATTATACTTCGAATAAATTCTTCGCCGATGACAAAGCAAGTACCCTCTCTTCAAATTGATGTCATTAAGCACCACGTTCAGCCCATCATGTGAATTTTATTTGGTGCCATTGAAGCAATTCAGAGCCAGTAACATTACGGGTAATTTGTTTGATTATTCAAATTGCTCATGACAGCATTCGTGAACTTAAAGTGTTTTATTACCTTTGGATACTTCTGTGCTAGCATGGCTGTAGTATGATTCCATAGGTGAAGACCAAATGTATTAATACTGTACGACATATAAAGATAACATGTCTCGTTTATGCTACTGAATTTCGAAAATTTTCCCAATACTTTTCTGGGTATATTCTTAATAGATTTGATTGCAATCCACACAACATGGTAATATATCAGCTACCTACCTATGTTAAATGCACAATGGTAACACGTTCTAACTCGGCAATACTACACGTACTATACAAATCTATAAAACCTACATAATAGATTAATCCTAAAACTTCTTTTTCTCAACAAAAGTTCTATTTATCCCGCGTAACCAAGCTCGACGTCAGATGATAGACGTGACGTCATTCAGTGACGTTGCAACTTACAGCTGAAATTTTACTTTTCCTTTCGGTTCTACTGTTCGATAACATACTGTGGGTAGATGCATGATAACGCGTTGTGCTCAGAAACTTATAGGGAAATTAGAGTCATCACATTCCATTCTCGGCTGTTCTTGTTGGTAATGTCATGCAGGTAGGGTGGAAGAATTACACCTTCTGCCCTCATTGCATGGTTCGTAAGAGGCGAGGAAATTTGAGATATAATATTTTCTCTGCTTTTTAAAAAATATTTTCTTCTTAATGTTTCCTTGATCGTTCACCTCCTTTATGAAGAGTTGTTGATTTGTCTCAAGGCTGAGATGAATGGTTGGTGTTACTCCAACTAAATACTCGGCGTTTTTAGATTGGGACCACTGGTTCTTCCGGTGTCAGCATTTTGCCAGCCAGTCCTGCTGGATGTCTTAAGCAGTACGTTTCTGTGAGGTTGCATTTATGATGTCGGCATCAGTTAAACGCAATCACAAGGATACAAACATGGGCATACCACTGCCTCCTAAAACACACTTCCACCTCACATTAATAACAAATCTGATAACACACCAGACAAATACTTACTGCTTACGTTAGTTCGGTAATGGATGACCTGCAAAAGTCTGGTCATAATACACCATTAGCACTACCTCTACATAAGAGTAACTTATGGTTAGCTTATCGCAGGGCCTTGTGATGGCAGAGCAAATAACATCACTGAAATACCTTAGTTTCCAAATGTAACAAATGGATTCATGATCTATTGATTGGCCTTCGACCAGTAGACTTTAACAGATCAATTTTGGCACGCCTGACCATTTAACATGCACATAACTACACGTAAGAGCGATTGTATATTGCCATGAGGTCATAACGACTACCAATCTAAAGAATTCATGAACTGTTTGAATATATACAAACACATCAAGACAGCCAATCCGGATATCCGGATATGGTTGTAACTAAATGACACCTTTCTCAAATCACTACTGCAATAAGTCAGCTGATAGCGTGTATCGCTTACTGTCAGTGTCATAGAGCAGAGTAGTCTCGCTAAATGCAATAGTATTTTATGGTAGCGTTAACGGATAGAGCTTTGCAGATTTATATTGACTCCATATATGTGAACCAAAACAAAAAAATATATTCATTTCCAATCGTAAAACGGAAATTAAATATCGGCTTTACTCTTCATAACACCGACATTTGTATTTTTGTCATTTAATGTAAGGCATAATTCTTAACTGTCATCCTCCTCAGCTGCGCTCTCTCACAACAATGGCAGCACCAATCACACACCATAAACCTCATCACGACTGGACCAATGCCTGGAAATTAACGCTAAAATCCATACAATTGTTTTTAAAAATATACATGTATAAACACACCGACATATCATCCAGGTGACTTAGCACAATTCCTTAATGACCAAACTGTACTTAAATACCACTATCACTCGCCTAACGAGTGCGTAAACAAATACTCGCACAGTATAACATATTACATACCTCGATAAACCTGCCAATGTTGACGACGAAAAACATCTATAATAATAAATATCATCAAATACAAACAAAGAAATTACTACTTATTATTTGAGAGATCACCAAAGTATTTGTTGATAAATACAAAAAAAAAAAATAATAAAAAAATAATAATAATAACAGCAAGCTGGCTTTGTCACATGTAAACTGTGACTTTTCGAGAAGTTTTGCAACATAAATTGATTTTAGAACTTGTTTCGAGTACGATCATACCCTTTAACAAGTGTTTACCTTATAACCGTCTATTATCTTTTTAATGGTCTCATAGCCTTTATTCTCGCTGCACATGACAACAAACATGCATATCTTCCTATTACGATTTAAATCCATTTTTTCGCTTTTCTTGGCAAAACCTAAATGACAATGGTCTTATATTTTATTATTTTTGAATGTTACAAAGATTTCGTATTAACAGTATGATTATTACAGTTGATATTACACCATTATTGTTCAATAGTGTTTTAGTTCGTATACTTCTAAGAATTGTCTAAGATATTTAGTAATCTCATTTCGTTTGAAGGTAAACGCATTTCTAAAACAAAACTGTATTCATATATACGCTTTTCTGTGTATCAATATCACTGTCAACTCCAACTGTTCTATTGGTTTGTAGTTTGGTGTGCATTGAAGTATGATCTAAGGAGGGACCTTAATATTTCTGTCGGTTAGAGCGTCGGCCAAGTCACCTGGGGTGACGGTTCTACGCTCCCTATCCATGTTTCTCGAGAAGCTGGGATACAAACTGGTCTGTGCTGTCGTGGTTATGACCTTTGACAAGAAACTTTACCCTTATGACACTGGATGGCATGCGACGAACCTCCCGTATGTTATTCAGTGAGGTAGTCACCAACTACTACAAGGAGACCCCGCCTCAAAATGACCCCTGATGTTCACGGGGATATAAACCTAGGAAACAAACAACATATGTTTTTGATAAACACATCACAACGATGTCAATATCTCTACCGGTAGACGATACTTGGGTGACTTATGCGGATCGAATTCGCTTACTTGTTCAGTGTTTACTTGTGTTTACTGGTTGGAACAAGCAAAAGTGTATACAATGTATATAGGGACAACAAAGTATTTACATAAAACTCGTGAATCTTTACCTTCATCTGATAGACTTGTTCATTCCTAGCTGTTTCAATTATTTTCACGACAGAGATACAAAATATTGTTACATCAATTCATTATTCATCGGTTGAAACATATTTATCAAGAGAAATTCTGTCAAAGTCTTAACTTTGGTATCAATAGTTACCAACCTATTTGTATACATCGTTTTTTTTTTGTGGAAACTTTACAGCTAAGTGTTGAGATATATTTCGTTGCTCAAAATGTAAGACAAAAAATGATATTTGATTTGTTTTGAACAGTCCATCAAAGTGGGACAAAAAGTGGCATAGCTTATCACGAATTACACAGGAAACAACTTACACAGCTCCCCCCAAAATCAACCCCTGGGAAGTCATTAAGATATATAGGTATCGATTTATCGTACATGACATCATTTGTGAGAGGCCTCCTTACGTATCGTTGTTTGTACTTTCGAGGTTGATATCCCATCAATTTTAGGCTATTTTCGGCTATTTTCGGCTGGACTGTAACCACCTTTTTTTTACGATGAAGGTTGTCTAAAATCGTTCAGTTCCATTTTATTCCGACTAAATGCGTTCTTTTCAGTTTTTTTTTTTTTTTTTTTTTGTTTGTTCTCGCTTGACATTTCGACTGAGAATTTCGAAGCTAATAACTTTAACCCATCGTCGTCTGCCAGATACCACTGGATGATATTGCGTTGGCATCTGAAAACATATCGTATACATATGAGGTGAGGAACATGGCATTATCGACTTGTCAAGGTATTTATCTATCGGTTGATAACAGTTGAACAGATGAAGATTTGTCCTATACATCTGCTATTGTTGACATATCAGAAAACCCCTTATCAATATGATATTATGAATGGTGTAAACATAAGACGGTTATCTTTATGTCATTGCTCATAATGTTTTTACTGCATTTCAATAAATGTTCAGTTAAGGAATCAGTTTTTTTCCACGGGATAATGACAGCCAAACCAAATCAGGGTAAATAACGAAATGAGTGTCAGAGGGAATGTTCCAACGGAAAACCTACTAGCAAGATCTTCGTCCGACTTTAATCCTATTGAGAATATTTGGTCTATACTGAAGCACTATAAGACATCAACTATAAAGCATGAAAGAGGGATGCAATTTGTAAGAATTATCACAATGTGCTAATTTTGAATCCATGGCATATATATTTTACTTTCATCTTTGATAATTATGTAATTCAAAAGATTGGGTTTTCCTGGCCTTTCAGACCAACATTACCTTGCTGCATATATAATGTTTATGTTTTAGGCCCTGCATTAGGATGATTAAATGATCGCCTTTCATTTGGTTTCTGAGGCTGTTATCTTTTTCTCAATATTTCGTATCCTCTTCCATTTCACAAATTAGTGAACGCCAGCTCAGTGCTTAATCAATAGGTATTAGAATCAACCATGCTTTGCCTTTACGTCAAACCTGTCACAATCCGAGCACGAGAAATGAGTTCTAAAATTGAATCCAATCTGTGCAACACAACCAAGTACACATAATCCACATTAGCCGTTCATTCCGGCGATGTCTTGGAATTTTAGCTCTGCGTTGGTGTTCATGTCTTTTGATTTGCGATTATTCAATCGAAAATCTTTATAAACGGTTTTGCAAGGCGATTCCTAAGAATATCAGCACTAGTTTTTGCTACATCGATTTCCCTAACCTTCGGTTTTACAATTCCGCTAAAATATTGCCTTATAATAAATCCTAGAAAAGAATTTCACTAAACCTGTGATAATAATGTGTAAACGAAAGTTTAAAAAATGTCTATTTTTTGTTGTTGATTTCAGTATTTTTGATTTCGGTACAATAGCCGATACCATTCTTCATATGCCTTAAGAAGTATTGAATTGTAAATAAATATATTAAATATGGAATAATAGCACGTGTAGAAAAACATGAGAAGGGGATAATTGAAATTAGTGGCTGACAATACGATTTGTATCGGTCGGGGGCAAATACTGATTAAGATGATTTGATGCTATGAAAACAAAAGTAAACGGGAATCTTGTAATTGTCTAAATTAGTGAAAGTTATAAACTTTACCTAAATACGACAGTCAAAGTCCAATGACAAATTAATTATTTTTAGAATTGAAAATGTTACTTCGACCAAAAATACGACAATTAATTGCCGCCAACAACTGTCACTACGAGCATGCACAGACGAGTAGCTGTATTTCACAAAATTTTGAAGGACGGCGGAAAGCTACTTCTTCTTGGTAAACGATTAGCTTATCGGTCACTGAAAACGGAACAGAGAAGAAAAGAAGGACACGACAAGGCAGTCAGACCATTAAAAATCGTATAAATATCGACAACCAGATAGGAGATAGAGGATGGCGAAGGAAGCCTCCTCGGTCGAGTCGAACGAGAAATTAGACTAGCTTCCACTCGACATTCGGCACCCTGGTATACTCGTGTAACAGGAGAGGAGAAAATGTAGCGGCCAAACCGGGGTTCGAACCAAGGACCTCCGAACACTAGCCGGATGCTCTACCAATTGAGCAACCTGGTCACCGATGATCGACCCGGTCCAGTTCCGCTATACTCGTAATGATGTAAACTTGCCACTGTGCTATCGAACCACAATGAAAGATTTATTAGAGTATATTGTGTATTTATCTTATCTTGGTAGTAAATGTGTAGTTATGTCCTTCATTTACATGCCCGATACACATGTTTGTGCCCTGGCTTGGCCACGTCCGAAAGTGTGTAAGTTCGATTTGTTATAAACTTGTTACTGCTTTTGATATTCTTAACTTTGAATACTGTCTTTGCCTATCGCCATAACGTAAGTACTCGATGAAAAAGGATCTATTCTTTGGATATTCATCACAAAAAATACGAAACACCTACATCGCTTAACATCTGTTAACGGTTGTCTGTACTGTCACGTGATATCCAAATGAAGCAGAGGAGGAGTGACGGGGTATTCAGGTACGGTTATCTGTACAAAGGATATTTATTTCATCATTACTAGAACGTGATTAGGGCAGGGATGGACAGGACCTTACCAAGTGGTTAGGAGGTTATCAGATGTTAACTATGAAATAAAGAAAAGTCCTCGGGCAAATCCTATAGTCGTCCATGCAGATCATCTTAAACAATATCAGGGTATTCATATTCCAGATCCATGGGTGGGGTTAGACTCTGATATCAGTGACAGCTCCTCAGAGATATGCTCTGATGGGGAATCCCAGCCACCAGCTACAGACAACAGTCCAGGGGAGATAACTCCACGGTTCACCAGGACGGGTAGAAGAATAGTACCCCCACAAAAATTCAGTCCTTAAAAAGAAGGGAAATAAATTGGGTGTCAGAATTGTTTTAGTTTTATCACCTTCTGGTGAAAGCATTTTACAATGCTGGCCATATAGGTTTAAAATGGAAATTAGAAAAAAAAGAAAAGCATCATGGTCATGCTGACTCTGAATTTTTGCATGTTTTAGAACCACAGTGATGTCAGAATATTTGGACCTTGAGGTAGAGGAGGAGGATTTGGCAATACTAGATGGGGACCTGGAGGACCGACCAGTTTTGAACCCTAATGGGATGGTTTGTCCTGTGGTAGCCTGTTGGGACAGGATGTACCCCCGGTATAATCTACTGGCCAGGCACTGGGCATTGACCCATTTGGAGTTCACTGATAAGTTCCAGTGTCCTATGAGTTCATTTAAGAATACCAGGAGGAACCAGATACGGAGACACCTGGTCGGTAAACATAAGAAAACCCAGGCGGAGGCCATGACAGTGTTCGGGTATCATCAGCCGGGCACCACTCACGTCAACACAAAACTCATCAGTCCGGGAGGACAGAGGATGCCCCGGCGTGGAGTCACCCCAAGAGCCCAGGAACTCAAGATGGAGGCACAGTCTGTAAGGGACCAGGTAGCCCCGGAGAGCACCGCTGCACTCCTGGGGCTGGAGAACACCGTGTCGCGGGACCAGGAGGTCACCCCGGATGGAATTTTACGTGACAGTGCGCGGTGGTACCGCAAGGTGGACGCGGGATCGCGCTACATCCCAGTGGATGGGGACTTCTCCAGTTTTCCACAGGATGTGGAGTGAACAGTTATTTTTTTTACTTTTTTTAATGATAAATATATCATATATGTGACATTTTGATAGGTTTTCTTGGGGGTTGGACGAAAATTTCTACATGTACTGTATATACTCATGGTTATATATCATCATATGGTTTTCCTTGGCTATTTCTGTGTAATATTTTATTATTAATTTTTCTGTATGATGTGTAGCTGTAAGACAGGAAGTGCTGTCCACTGGTTTCAGTGGAGGGGTTATGTATATTTTTGGTATGGAATAGAGGTATATCGGAATTGATTTTTATTTTCGTGTGTTGTTACTTTAGCGTAAGCAGCCTAATATTTGAGTATTTGGGGCTGATCACAGTTCACCTGCTGTGTATAACATCAGATGTAAGGTAAATTTCAGGGTCTTATATTGAAGACAAGGTCCGAGGGATTATTCCATTATCAGAAAGTATGCATGCAGGTCTTTGGATCTGGGATATTTTTAAGCATTTATGTCTTATGGGCTATATATCTGGTTATGCATGTTGTCATGGTACAGCTGTATGCTATATGTGGGTTGTAAATTGGTATTTAGTTATGTTTTTTGTACAAGATGGTTAAAATGTCATTTTTTATACTTAAACATCTTGTTGCTGTTGTCTTGGTACAACTGCGGTCATAATTGTCAACTTTGAATTGTTTTTATGGAAAAGGCCTTGTTTTTTTCCCAAAAGCATGGACGCATGGTTTATCATGTTTATTGGGTAACGCTGTTATGATGGTTGATATAGTGTTACAAAACCATTGGATTATTGATTATACCAAATGAGGGCATTTGTCTCTTTTAAGGGAGGGCGAATATAAAAGATTTGGGTTTTGAACACTTACCTGTTGTATATAGTACCATATTTACATCCTGTAAATCAGAGTGCGTGTTGTTGTGATCATCGGTCCATATTGTTTAAACGGGGTATTCCCGTTGGGGAATCCCTTCCGGTTGTATTTGTCGACGTTTCTGATTGGCTAATGTTCGGGGTATGTGTTTATTTATAATCACCTTACCTGTACATTACTCTACGCTCAGGTATCGGTCTATCTATAGTCTTGGGACAAACTGCACGTGTATTTCGAGGCATACAATTAAATTTAGCTATATAGCTGGGAATTTTAGTATTATACGACAGTCTGGCAGAGGCTTACATGTAGCTGGCCGGCTCGTCTTTCTCCTTCACAGAGTCAGGTATGCAGTAGATTTCGGACTTAAACCTCTAAATTATCCAGGGTTGGGTGGTATTTTTCTCTCAATAATAGGCATGATATAGTCAGTAATTCCGTTGTTATTTCGGGTGGTCTTTTCCCGTTGTAGGCATGTTATAGTCGTGGTATTTTTGGGTACATTTATGCCCAGGGAGGGACAGGGGTGGATATTGTTCATACGAGATATGGACCGGACGCACAGTTAGGTTACGTGAGCATTGTGTGTATATATATTCATGTTTCATCACTTCTAATCTTCATATAATAAAATGTTGAACTTTATAAACTGTGTTGTCATTCCATTGATCTTTAGCCAGCTGTAAATGTCGAGACAGAACCACAGAGTTGACGAACTTGAAAATCACTATACGAGGATACACTGGTCTCAGGAGTCGGAACTATTACAGTAGTGCCGTAACGCCTCAGAACTTTTACATGACTATACACATCTTTATTTATAAATTTGATAAATTACTGTGCAACGCAGTTATGCCGTTCCAACGAAGGAATGCCTATTTTATGCTTCATATTTGTATACTGCAAATGTTTCATTATAAAAGCTTAGACTTTGAGTAAAATGTTTTACCAAATTCTCTTTCAATATATATTTCAGCAAGGAAATACTGACAGATATGTATTTCAACATGATAATAAATTCAGATTGTTGAGCGCAGGTTAAATGTATTGCATAAGGGTGTTTGCCAGAAAGCATACGAGGTGTTGACTGGTTTTCAGGTTGTAAGAGGTCACTGCACTACATATGATAATCTGGGCACCTGCTGTCCGAGTTTAAGTGAGTGTTATGTTTGTATGATCATTGGTCGACATTTTCCAGATTAATATTGTTGATGAAGTTAATGGTTTCCTCTATTTTATATGTCCATATCAGATCACGACTAACCATTCTTTAGTAACACATATTCCATGTGCATACTACTTTTTGCAACTTCTCAAAGTTACAGAAATCTGGGTAACTTGTTAACAAGGCAGTTTATACGAACTAACTACAAATAATATATGAAACAAATGGTACAAAAACAAGATGTAAATGTTACAATTTAATGTATATCATATGCGAAGTATCAGTCGCTTTACTATTTGTTAGTGTATTACTGACTATTGTGTATGTTACAGATTAGCTTGGGCTTGCACACGAACATTTCTTTTTTGTAGAAATGGATACATCTGCATGCATCTAGCAGAAGCAAAATGTTTAGCAAAGTTTTTGATCAAGTAAAGAAGAAAAACAAACAAACCACAATTGCAAGTTTTCGCTTCACCACAGGGATGATATTACTAATTCTATAGTGTTAGTTGACAAAAATGCTGTCATTATAGAATAGTCTTGCCAAGAAAATATCAGGATTGTGCCTCACAAACCTTAATGTATGAGCGAAATGGCAATGTTAAAAGCGTTTCCTTAGTGCACTTAACCTGAATGTTCTAAATGGACTTTTAGAATTGGTCTTGCAACAAACGTTTGAGAAGTGCACTTCACCTACGAGAGAGGCTTGTGCAAAGAAGCCCTGTCCATATTTGTGAAACGCACATCGCGAACACCTTCTATTTTCTAATCTTTGCAGGACTAATGGTTAGTCTTAGCTTCCCCTAGGCAGATTGATGTTCCCAGAATACTCCGTAACGATACATACCATAATAGTTTATTTTCAACGTGACATTGCATGCAGTACTTAAGCATACATGTTTTGTAAAACTGTTTTCTGTTAGTTCTACTCGTCTTAGAGATTAACTTGGTTGTTCGGTGTCTATGGGCATAGGTCAACGCCTTTTACTAGAATTCCTTTTTAACCACTCAGTCATTTGACCAGTAGAAGAGACTACATTAAAATCCGATGACGAACAATGACCAGTGCGTCCTATTATCGCATTCTATTAACTTGATACAAGCGCATGTCTTTGGTTTAATTAGAAACTACGGTAAAAGTGCCGCGCATTCTACCAAATATAAATTTAGGTTGGTTTGGTTTGGTTGATAATTTTGTGAACGCTCTATCAATAACTAAAGTCATTGAAGGACGGCCTCCCGTGCGTGATACATGCTTGTGTGTAGTGATTGCGCATGTGTGTTTTGGAAGGCTGCTGTATTTTGTCTCCTTGTGATAGTCCGGAACTGTTGCAGATTTATAGTGCTACCTCACTGAAGCATCCTGCCATAGACATCAAGCAGGATACCCCATCCAGCGCTGAGCAGGAGTAACAACTAATTTTTTTTTTTTAAGATTCTGGTATACCTCAGCCAGAGGACATAATCCTAAGCCTTCATCACAGGGGCGAACGCTCAACTAAAGGGGAAAAAAATGAGGCATTGTCATGGGAAATATTAGGAAGAAGGAAGTTGAAAAAACAGAGAAAAGAAAAGATCCCGAATTAAGATGGCTCTTACGATCATACAATGGGAACACTTTTAAAGATATTCTACTAAGTTCAAAGTTATCTTGATTGTCAAATCGGCATTTAATTGATGTTTTGCTTTCAATTCAAGCATTTTCACAGGGATGGACCACATGTTTTATCATTTCCATCTTCATTTTTATCCTTCATTTCCCATTTGATTAATTTGTCTTCCAGAAATCTGCCACTGTGACTAGTAATTATGTATCAAAATGCGAACAAGTGTTCCGTGTTATTGTAGAATGCCTCTTAACGTGCAATATAAAAACGTCGATCACTATAAATATCACAATGTTGACACGTTTATGACGCTCTAAGGAAAAACTATGATTTATTATTTGTTGCGCATGTTAAGTCCCATTTGATTAGTCAAAATCTGATCACGTGTTGGTTTAGAAAAAGAACTGATATCAACTTAAAGAGTGAGCAATTCACTGAAAGCAAAAAACCCAACCATATCGTTTACGTTTCTTTCGAATGCATCTTACTGAGATTTTCGTTCCAAAGATGTCGGACGACATATTTGATTTCCGACAGTTTCAGATGGTGATATAAAGAATTTAATTACCGATTTTGTTGTTGACAAAATAAGAAGTCAATGGAGACAGAAATGAATGTTGTCCGCCAAAACCTGGTGAGATATGCATCCAAATTGACTTAGGTGCTTTTTTCTAATGAACGGCTTGTCAAAGCTATAACTATATGAATTACTTTCAGTGCTTCAAATGGAAAGATACCATTACATCAATACATGGCTTTCACATATTTGGATAACGAGGGTCGCTTGGTTAACATTTGTAAAGGAGAGGATCTTAAGTACTTAGCAATTGCTTCAGATTAAGTCAGTGGGGATGGAATATTGGAGTCTACAGCCACTATTTTTACAATTGTCAAAATGTCGCGATCGATTACAATATAATCAAGTCTATACCTAAGCAATTAGTAAAACTATTAAGTTAAATCCTGAACATTGTTAAATCTATTGTCAATTCACCATGCATTAAAATGGTTATTGAAGAAAACTACTTGTGTATATGCATGTCTTGTATTAAAGCCTTGATTAACGTGTTAATAATACAGCCAGTTTAAATTTTCGCTTTGGATTATACTTGGATTTATAAACCGAAAAAAAAGAAGAAAATATTGACTTCGGACCAAGTCCTTGGAAGATAAGTTCAGGTATTGACTCCAACTAAAGGCTATATTGCAAAATATCATTTGGCGGAAGATAACTATTTTAGTAACATTATTATATGTTCAGTAATCCATATAATATAATACACTTCTTTTTCCAAATTACGATGAGCGCCAAAGACTTTTTTATGCATACATACTTGGGTATCCTATCACAGCGAACTATATTGGTATCGTGGACAAAGATATGATTCAAAACAATTATCATGTTATCGATATTTCATCATGATAAGATAATCCTGCTGCTTGGAATGTAATGAATATTTGAAGAAGTGACCGTAATGGTGAATTAATATATTCTGGAATGAAGATTTAAGTTTTCGTTGCAAATATACCCGTTTATATATTTACTGTGATAAAACAGCAGAATGATAAAATCAAACATCACAACGGAAAATTATCATTATACACAATTGCCTTACGTGTTGCATCGAAGAAACAATGCGTATAAAACATATGTTGTGATTTAGTAATTTTTGGGCCTGATAAGGGTAACTTTATACAGATATGCAAATGTCATTTAGCAAAACGGTTTACAGCAACAGTCACGCACACACATACTTAGTTGTCTTTCATAGTGGAAACTACTATTATCTTTACGTTTCCCTATGCTTGGTTTGGTTACTTGAGGACACGAAAGAAACATTGTATATGTATTAAGATGTTGTTACTGATAAATGTCGCAGTACATCTGTCACGCACTTGTACCTGTATAGGAGAGCGGAAAGGGAAGTTAATCAAACTAAGGCACAAAGAAGTGTTTCAGCTTATCATATATCAAATCCCTAACGTAATCAAAGGTGGCAGTCGTAATGTTCTGGAATGAGATTTTAGAATATGGCCACACCGTAGTATTACCTAGCGTGAGAAAAGTAGAAATTTTCTTCAATTATTGAGAATATTAGTCTCACGTTAATCTCAAATATGAAGCTGCAGAGACGACCAGTAAAGGCTATAAGAACAATGGTGTGGAGAAACATACATGTATTTTCAACAGAAACCGGGGACAACAATGACAAAGATCGCATGCAAGCAAATCCAGGAATTTATTTGAGTTGAAACAAATGCGAAACATAGAAACGGGTTACATTAGTTTTAATTAAATTCATGAACGTATTTTCTTTCTTATCACAATAAATAGGGTAATGACGTTCTTTATAGGTGTGCTATATTGTCTTACCTAACGTTACACTCGATATAATGTATTACTTAGAGAAGAAATATGACGCTGATGTAAGAAAAGTACGCACTCATGTAGGCACTTAAGGTCAACAGGTAGATGTGACAGGTGCGATGCTATTTTGTTAATATTGTGTAGGTTGGTTAACGTGGATTCAAATTGTGCTGGTTATTGGTTGTAGAACATTTTGGAAATTTTTAGGTCTTAGATTACATTCAATTTAGGAAAGAAATACATATGCTGCCGACATGTTGCCCTCATTTTGTTTTGCAGTGATACAATTTAAACGGACATATCGTACAGGATAAGTTGTTAATGAGCTAAAGTATAGACGATCTCCCAAATGGAAATGTCAACTTCATTACAAGATATTAGAAGTGAACTTGTGACTCATTTGCAAGCACGAATGAAACGAACTAATTATGCTTTTAAAACATTCAATGGATACACGTACCAATCGTATCATTACAATGTGTTTTATTTCATTCTATCTTTTTTTTTGCGAATATGATTCTGTAATGAACATGGCATTTAACAGCTGATACCTTCCCAAACAAGATGGATATGATTATAGGGGATGAGAAGTTCTATGTATGACGTGTTAATTCGCTGACGCATTTTGACAAGTCATTCCTCATACAATCATAACAGTTTGGTCTGTGCAACGATATGAAGACAACATCAATGTTTCCTGTCAGATATACTACTGATTATCCTCATAAATGGATGACAAAATTGTTCAAATGTGACAGCGACAATGCTGTTGTCTGTATTGTGTCACCATGGGCACGTTTCTTTTTCTGTAGTTATCACAGCAATATAGGTCTATGTGATATGGAATTGATGAAACGGGTTCAATAATTTGATAAAGACACGTGGAGCATCAAAGTATTGAACGCTGTTAATGAATTCCATATGGCAGTCACGGGTCTAAGATTCTGTTTATCACATAACATATATTTATGCGAATATACGTGAAAACTTGGACGGCGTTCCTACATCATCTAACGTCATATACGTATTGTGACGTCATACCTTATTGATAACATGGCTGTAATTAATGGAGGAACAGGTCAGTTATGCGATAAAAGATAATATGATATTAAATGGTTATAATTGGTTGTACTTAGTAAGTATTTAAAGTGAAATCTTCAGATCGCAAAATGTACATTTAACGTATTAAGGTCGCAGGTAACTGAATCGCAACCTTTCTAGTCATTGTTGATCTAAAAATTCTTTCTATATAAGGTTTTGTGACATATTTTTGTCTAGGGGGATATACTTCCGTATTAGTGACTTATCTGTATTTCTAAATGAAGAAATTCAGTTTCTACATAGTTTAAACATAGTCAATATGTGTTGCCGTTATATACATTCTTTTCACTTTCATTTTTTTCTTATTTCTTTAGGAGTTCCGTTTCTGTTTCCATTTCTGTGTTGTAATATTCAGCTATTCACTTCTTAATGACGACAATCATCAATGCAGTTATCATGTATGCAGACCTTGAACAACTAATACTATTAGTGTACATGCTAAATATTGATATCTAGAGACTGGTTTAGATGTGTGAGCTATTCCGCTTTTTAATCCCCTGGAAAGCTTGTATGCCATGAAGCTCACCATCAGAATGTGTGTCACACAAACAGGAATGACTTCATTCGACAGTTCGGAGACATGATTCTTGAGACAAGGTTCTGGATGTGGGTAAAGTGTGCAAAATATATCTTCTGGGACAGGAGTAAATACAGGATAATATTTTACAAGGCGTTTCGAAATAGGTCAAGATTCGGATTAGTTTTCCCGGGTGACATTAAACATAGTGAGTTCCTCCTAAACAAAACCTGAAATTGAGTACAATATATGAAAAATGAAGCGTCGGCACCTGACACAAGAAAAATCTAAACCACCTCAAAATATGAAATATTTATACCGCGCGTAGCATGTACAAAAATGTAGAACATTATGTTATCATAGTTAGGTGTTTTTCCTTTAGGGGATAGGTATTGATCTTAAATTATATCCCTGTTGCAAGACATAATCTGTTTTACTTGCCGTGATTATTATTCCTTTGGATTTTGGTGGCGATGTACTCTTTGATAATTGTTCAATATAGGATTGCTAGCTCAGCAGAAATGTGGTCTTTTTACCTAATACGATATGCTATATGAACCTTACTGCAACATTTTTCTTTATTCAAATGAGTTCCATTACTGAAAAATGCTAGTTCTACAAACAACAGATAATCTGAAGCAAAACTACACATGGTCAACATGTATTGTTAGCGGTTTTGACTGCAAACGTATAAGTTTTAGCGGTGATCTCTTTTTTAACAATTTTGCTTTAAAAGCTTGTCCTTCATTACGATTGCGCTAATTACAGTCTCTGCATGTTATTTCTACAGAATGTACTGTTAATGCACCAATTAATAATTGCACTTTTCCAAGACAGATGACAGATGAAGACAATTTTCTGCTATAATCTGAATGCGCCTAAATACATATGTCAAAAGTAGAGAATCAATTATCAAAGCCAATTTGCTATAAACATATGTACTTAGAATTAGGAAAAGTCTTGTTACCCCCTTTAAATAACTTATTGAAATTAGAATAATAGTGTTTATGGGACAGATAGATAGCGTGCTTCTTATTTGCAGTGTTGATATTTCCTAGAAAAAATTATCACAGCCTCCGGGACATCTTATCAATAATTCATGCATGTTACATGGCTAACTGTTAGTTTGAGACATCTTAACAGGACCTGGTTCTTGCTTTTTTCTATATCGTTCATTAACTTGATATTTTTTGTTATAATGGAAGATACATAAACGAAAACATGAAATACAAAAGGAGTTTATTATTTGTCCATATTCGATTTTTTAGGCCGAAGGCTTAAGAGCCAGTGCGTGCTAAGATGGCATTAACTGTTTGCTATATCGTGTGTAAAGTGACATAATTGACTTGCTAATGTAAAAAAAAAAAAAAATACATGTATTGTCAGAGAAAAAGATAAAAGAAACTGGGTCAAACAAACTCGTTTCAGGCGATTATCTAGGAGATCTAGGGAATGTAAATCAATTCTTTTCATGGAGTGAATGACATTTTAGATGCTTAATTAATATAATGTGGTAACATGTACGTGTTTTTATGTTCCAGAGTCCTGTCTCTAAAGATCGGATTGAACATTCATCTTTCAAGAACTATTTACAAGGAAATGCCCGTAAGCATTCAGCTAATTATTATCATTATACTAAAAATTAATTTTCAAACTATAAAAAGGTTTGGGTCTAGCAATACATTTGCTCATATACTCTCTGAAATTATTGCAATGAATTATGCCTATAGAAATACTTATTTGACGTCTCCAGAGTGGTTAGGGTTTGAGAAGAGCAATGTTTCAAAGAGTGTTCAAACGTGATATTTGCAGTATATTATATCAGATATGATATATGAATTGAGTCGTTTTGACTAAATACACATACTTTATCAGTGAGAATATCTTATAATAAAAATAGTTCCTGCAATATATTTTGTTTTGCGTTCAAATTGCTTCATCTACAGTTTTGAAAGTCACAAAAAATAAACGGTTTCACCCTTGAATGGAATTAAGAAAGTTTACCTTTCGAAACCCTTCCTGTACAACTGCGAATACCTGCCTGTTATACATAGAGTATCAGACGGTGATGATGTGTATCATTCCTAACTTGCCATACGTGCAAAACGAATGTGTTACACAATTACCAACCACCATATAGGAATACTGAATTGGTATGCAATGAAACACGAGATACACTAAGTAAATGATAGTGTGGTGATTTAGTATAGTGTAGTGTAGTGTAAGGTAGTAGCAGTTTCATTTATTGTAGTGTAGTGTAGATAGTGTAGTGATGTGAAATGTAGTGTAGATTAGAAAGTTTAGTGTAGTGTTGTGTGGTGTAGTGCAGGAAAGTCTAATGTAATGCTGTGTTTAGAATTGTAGTATATTGTGGCGTAGTGTAGTGTAATTCAGTTCGGGCTAACATCATAAATCATATTACGTTCATATAAATATTATTGGCAATTGCTTGAATAGACTTGAATTCAATTAAAATATAAACGAATCAATAACAAAGTTGCATTGAACATTGTTTGAATTTATTTTTATAATCAAATTCTAGCACGGGTAGAAATGTGTTCGAATAGTTAGTAACATGGCAGCTATCACAGGTTATTATATGTAAAAGCATTGCTGCTAGTATGTTTCTTTGTTCCTTTTCTTTTTCACATGTAAGTAAAAAACACAACTAATAATTGCAATTTACAAACCTCGCCAATTGTGTTTTCCTCCGCGTTGTCGTGGAGTAAATAGTCCTCCGACGAATAAAAACGCTTGAATTATTTACATATTCTTGCATTTGTCATATCAAAGGTGTTGTATACAGGACATACGATATAATTCTATTGCGGAGATTGTGCTAAGGGATCTGCTCTTTTACAATAAAGTATGTAGCAATAAGGGGAAATCCGTTGGGATTGCGGCCTGTCATGCGATCTTATCACGAAGGAGTCGGCAATATAGATACTATCAGTTACGAATAAGGGGATATTCAGCTTACACAGACATAGTAGCGTTTAAGAAAGCAACACATGCAACATATTAATTTGCCGTTTATGATAATATATGTACAATGAAGTATTAACTCAATGTATCTGGTTATTTAAAAAACATATTTATCAGATGCTTTACTATAGAAGCATTAAAGTCGACAAGATTTGGGATGAAATCAATATATACAGCATATTGATAGTGTAACAGGGTGTACTCATTGCACTAAGTCACACTTGTTTGTGCTGTTTTGGATGTACCCGTGTCACCACGGGTATATCGTGTCGTGAGCGAGTTGCACGTGTTCCACCTGCACACATCACCACCCTGTCTACCCTGTATGTCCCATTCACTTATGACTTAGCACTTAGCTGCGAAGCAGGACGGAGCTCCTGCATAGATATATTCTATATTGTCACAGTATTGCCTTCCTCTCCGGTCGCTGGTAAGTACCTGTATACTAATCATATAACTGTATAACAGTAGCTCCGTCTAAATGCATTTTTAAATATACCATGCTATAAATAGAAACCGAAACTACACCTGTACATATATATTAAGTGATAGTTTCGTATCTTTTATTGCAGGTTCATGTATATATAGATAATAAACACATTGAAACCATAAACTCGTGTCGAGTTGTATCGCCGAGCTAGAAGGGTTACAAATGGCGCCCAACGAAAGTTATAGGTGAACCAGTGGCCCATATTGACTACGACGGAAGTCGACAATGCAGGCAAGGGGGATAACGCCGGATTACGTCCGACGGCTATAATGTCCGCATAAGTGCAGAACAGTTATTGTAAATGTAGAGAGTCGGAGCTTGCGAAGCCCTGGATGATGTCCGTTACATGACAGTGTGTTGGATGATGTACGGAGGATGGTGGTGAAGAGTATTGTTATTTCGGCGAGGTCAAGGTGGACCAGAGGACGATATTTTTTGTGAATCTAGAAATTATATGTATGGAAGCTGACGGGGTTGACTGAACATTGCAAGTGTATCTAACGTTATACCTCGTGTTATTCATATATTATATACCATATTCACTATTTATCGTGAGAAATTCTAGTCTAGTCATTCATTTCAGCGCCGTTGTAATTTATAATTTTTCAGACTGTCATAAATTCATAACATTCATTTACACACTGTACATTGTTAAAATATCTTTGATATTAGCTACTGACATTTACGTAAATATAACTTGTTATACATATAAATATTATTATGTTGTATATTGTGTATAGATATTATCTATCGTATTGGCATATATTAATGTGTATAATGATAGGATACTTGATGTTTGGGTTTACCAGGGACCTGTGAGGGAAGCCTGTGAAGCAGTTTATCAAATTGACATCTGTTCTCATTCATCATTTTGTATCCTGTGCACACTCCCAGCCCAGTCACTAGAGAGAAAGAGGTATTGTATACATGATGTGTTAGTGTATTTTGTCTATTGAAGTTCATGTTTTATGTCTGTCCACTCCTTTTTGATTTAATGCACAAGTACACCAAACTTTTGATATAAACCATAATAATTGTGTAACTATTGTAAACTCTTATATATATCTGCTGTGAAACTAGTTGTATTGTTTATATTTTGGTCATTCAAGACAAATGAGTCTAAGTAAACTTGGGAAATTTCTTGAGAAGCCTTTGAATGCACCAGATTCTCTTAAATTTATCCCAGTGTTGTTAACAAGTAGTAAGGGTTTTTCACTAAGGAACCATTTAGATATAATTGAGTGTCTGGGATACAAATTTGATTTTTATTGTAAGGCGGGTGCTAAATTTGACCAAAGTTATGGCTGGCTCACTAAAAATTTGTCAGGAATTATTGATAAACATGGCAAAATTACATTGTATATTTGGTTAGGTACATGTGATATCACTACTAAGAGAGGCCCATTCATCTCCTTGAGTCACAGTACTGATGAGGAATGTTCTGATTATTGCAAATTCCATATTGATAGATTAGTAAAATTTATATCCACATTTAGTAAGGTAAAACTTGTATTTCTAGAGATTCCGCCATATTCAATTAGGGTGTGGAATGCCTACAAAGGCCACGCAAACCCAGAGTCCTATAACCAGCAGGATGTTATTTTGGAAATCGCATAGAGATTTTAAATAGTTATATCAAGGACATAAATTGTAGATTGAGTATATATGTTGAATTTCAAGTGCAGTTTTACTTGACATTCATAGTCCTGTTGTACTTTGCAGGATTTTATATTTATTTACTTTGTATATTGTATATTATTCCGTTGTATTCCAATGGCGGAAGTAGTAGGAGCACCTTCCAAAAATCCTGACAATGTCAAGGAGGAGGAAGGGGAAGAACATGTAGAATCCGAGGTCACATTGACTGAGGAGCAGTTGTTAGAGGCTCTAGCAAAACTTGAGAAGTACAGGATTACTCCTGTTACTGAAGGGGGACCACCTCCTATCCCTAATGCTGCTAGCACGCCTATGCATAAATTTAGTTTTGTTGGTACAAGCCAAACACATCCACCAGACCGCTCTGGCCATGGTACAAGTATGTATGGCGGTAATTCTCAATATATCCCTAAGGTACCCCAGTTTTCAGGGGAAGAGCCACCTTTAAAAGGAGATGTTTCCTATGCGGAGTGGAGGTATGAGATCAGATGCCTCAATAGAGACTCTGATATCACCTCCAGCACCCTTGTGCAGGCCATTAGGAGGTCACTTCGTGGTATTGCAAGGAGGACTCTTTTAACTGTAGGTGATAAAGCCTCTCCTGTGGAAATCTTGGGGAAATTAGATTCTTTGTTTGGGGATATTTCCACACATGGAATGCTGATGCAGGAGTTTTTTTTAACTCTAGTCAGAAATCCAATGAATCTGCCACTGCATTCGGTTGCCGGTTAGAGGCTTTGCTGCAGACTGCTATAGAGAGTGGTTCTCTACATAAGTCGGCTAAAAATGACCTAATACGTCATAAGTTTTGGACTTCCCTGAGATCTGACAAACTCAAGAGTCAGACTCGTCATAAGTATGACACGATAACTAGCTTTAATGAGCTTTTAAGGGAAATTCGAATAGTGGAGAAGGAATTAAATATCTCCTCTACTGCAGGTGCAAGCCAGCCAAAAAAGGGACACCAGCATGCCATTAGTGTTGAATCTGACCCACAAATTGCTTCTGTTACTGAGATGGAAGATAAGTTTGTTAAAAAGCTAGAAAGTCTAGAGCAGAAGAACTCTCAACTTGAAAGTAAGTTGGACAAAATTTTGAACAAACTTGGTTCACAGTCCACAAGTGATAAAGCAGATGCAGGTCAAAGGTCAGGTCAGAACAAAGGTCGTGGCCGTGGAGGTTACAACAAGTCTAGAGGCCGTGGTAAGTGGAACAATAAAGGGAAAGCCAAAAATGAAGATCACCCAAACTAGTTACAGTCTCTGCTAACGGCCAATCTGGGACTGAACATAAGTCAAAAGGCCAAGGTCAAGATATTTTAGATAGATTATTGGGTGTGTCGAATGAAAGTCCTGTTTTTGTCGAAGGTCAAAAGGTCAAAGCACTAATAGATAGTGGTTCGATGGTTTCTACTCTATCAGAAAAGTTTTATACAGGTCTTCAATGTAAACCTCTACTCCAGAGCTTAGACACTCTAGGATTGGATGTTACAGTAGCTAATGGTTCAACCTTGAATTATTTAGGCTATATAGAGTGTGAGGTTGAGATTCCGGCTATGGCAGAACAAGCTTTCCAGGTACTGATGCTGGTTGTACCCAACACAGAATATAACAGTACTTGTTCTGTTATCCTGGGCACCAATGTCATTCGCCTAGTTAAGAGGGCAACATTGGAGGATTCAGTAGTACCTGAAGAGTGGCAGGCTGCAGTGGGTAGTATCTCCTGTCCATTCGCAGTGAGAATGTTGAGTAAGAAACCTGTCACTATTGCTCCCTATACAACTGCTGTCATAAATGGAATAGCCCGGGGTGTAGACCCGGAAATAACTGACCTAGTCACAGAGAACCAGGAGAACTCTTCGTCGCGGTATACTGTTTGCCCTCGGGTGCTGAAAATTAAGCAAAATACAGCTACTCACAAAATACCAGTGAAGCTTTGTAATATCTCAGCAAAGCCTGTGGTTTTAAACCCAAGGTCAATATTATGTACTGTTAACAAGGTACAGGTAGTAGACAATTTGGCTTCCGATCTTCCAACATCACAGGAGGAAAAGTTATCTCTACCTGAAGAACTTGGTGTGCATATTGATAAAACTAATCTCACCGAGGAACAGTTATTAAGGGTTCGCCAGGTCTTAGGTAATTGGGAACATGCATTCTCCAAAAGTCAGTTCGATTTAGGTAAAACTAATCTTATTAAACATAAGATCGAACTGTTGGACGAACGGCCCTTCAAACAGCCATATCGTAAGATACCACCTGGCATGTATGAGGAGGTTCGTCAACATATAAAGGAGATGCAGGAGGCTGGTGTGATTAGAGAGTCTAATAGTCCATTTTCCTCTAATGTCGTACTAGTACGAAAGAAGGATGGAAGTCTTAGATTCTGCATCGACTACCGGATGCTAAATTCACGTACCAGAAAGGATGCTTATATGCTCCCTCGCTTTGATGATACCGTGGATACCATAAATGGTTCCCGTTATTTTTCTAAGCTGGACCTGTGTTCAGGTTATTGGCAGGTGGAGGTCGAGGAATCGGATATCGAAAAAAACTGCATTCTCAGTTGGTAACCTGGGATTCTGGGAAACCAATAGAATGGGGTTTGGTCTCACCTGTGCTCCAGCTACTTTCCAACGTTTGATGGAAAAGTGCATGGGTGATATGCATCTGAAGGAATGCCTCATCTTCTTAGATGACATCCTAATATTTTCCCGTACCTTTGACGAACATCTGGACAGACTAGAGTCAGTATTCGCCAGACTCGTCAAGCACGGCTTGAAACTCAAACCATCAAAATGCGAGTTCTTCAAAACTGAAGTGACATATCTCGGTCATGTCGTATCTGAAAATGGCATAGCTACAGATCCAGAGAAGGTATCTGCGGTCAAGACTTGGCCAGCACCTACAAACCTGAAGGAGCCGCGCCAGTTCTTGGGGTTTAGCGGGTACTATCGACGGTTTGTGAAAGACTATGCCAAGATAGTACAACCCCTGAATAAGCTTTTACAGGGTCATGACTTAACCAAGAAGGCTAACAAGTCAAAAAAGGTTGTCAAGTCAAACAAGGCTTCAAAGTCTAAGAAATCAAAGCGTACACAGAAAGCTGAGTGGACCTGGGGTGATACTCAGCAGGTGGCGTTTGATACTGTAAAGGAGAAGCTTATCAGTCCTCCTGTACTTGCTTATGCTGACTTTACCAAACCTTTTATTTTGCATACTGATGCTAGTGGTACCGGCTTAGGCGGTGTATTGTATCAGAAGCATGAAGGTAAGGAGAGGGTCATTGCGTACGCAAGTAGAGGACTAAGACCAAGTGAGCGCAATTATCCAGCTCATAAGCTTGAGTTCCTGGCACTAAAGTGGGCTGTTACTGATAAATTTCATGATTACCTCTATGGAAATACATTTGAAGTTGTAACAGATAATAACCCTCTGACTTATGTGCTGGGTAAAGCTAAACTGGATGCCACTAGCCATAGGTGGGTAGCCGCTTTGGCTAACTACAACTTTACTTTGACATACCGAGCTGGGAGAAACAATGCTGATGCAGACGGCCTCTCTCGTATATCATTCTGTAACTCTGATGTTGTTAAGGCTGTATGCCAGTCCTCAACTGTTCTAGCTCCACTGATTGACAGTGTTGCTGACCATACTAAGCTGTCCTCTCACCTGGCCAGTGAGAGTATTACATGTAAAGATGGTCTTAGCACAATTGATTGGGGGAAACAGCAGCAGGAGGATAAGGATATTGCCAGGGTTATAGACCTTAAGAGAGCCGGTTTTCATCCCAGGGGGAATAACCGCAAGGATGAGTCCCAATATGTTCAGAAAATTATGAGAACTTGGAAAAGGTTTCATCTTCACGAGGGCGTGCTATACAGAACCACCTCTCTAGACGGTCAGGAGGTAAAACAGCTAGTGCTGCCAAGACAATACCACTCCCTAGCGCTGAAAGGGGTCCATGATGATGTATGTCATCAGGGAAGGGAGAAAACTCTTTGGTTAGCTAGACAGAGGTTTTACTGGCCAGGTCTAGAAAAAGATGTAGATGACAGAGTTGAGAACTGTGGACGGTGCATAAGACGCAAAACTCCAGTAGGCCCGCGGGCTGAGCTGGTACCAATCCATACCACGAGACCGATGGAGTTAGTCTGCATGGACTTTCTCACATTGGAGCCCTCGAAGGGTGGTATCGAAAATATTCTGGTGATAACTGATCATTTTACCAGGTACGCTCAGGCTGTGCCCTGTCGGAACCAGACAGCACACACAACTGCGAAGGCACTTTATGAACATTTCATAGCCTTTTACAGTTTTCCTGAACGTCTCCATAGTGATCAGGGTCGCAACTTTGAGAGCAAAGTTATAAGAGAACTCTGTAAGATCGCAGGAGTTCAGAAAACCAGAACTACCCCCTACCATCCCATGGGAAATGGGTCAGCCGAACGGTTTAACCGTACACTTCTTGGTATGCTGGCTACCCTTGAGGAGCACCAGAAAGTGGACTGGAAGTCTTATGTAGCGCCATTAGTCCAAGCCTATAATGCTTCACGGAGCGATGCCACCGGTTTCTCACCACATTTTTTAATGTTCGGTTGGCATCCTCGCCTGTCTGTGGATGTTTTCCTTGGAACAGACCCTTGTGAACAAGGGGCGACAGACCATGCCTTGTACGTCAGTAAGCTTAGAGATAGGATGAAATACGCCTACAAGGTTGCTGGTACTGAGGCCGCCATGGTGTCTGCACGCAATAAAAGTCGTTATGACAGGTCGATTCGGGAGTCAAAACTCGAAATAGGAGATCGTGTCCTTGTAAGGAAGGTCGGTCTAAAGGGAAAGAACAAATTGGCAGATAGATGGGAACAGGAACCCTACAAGGTTATCAATAGGCCTAGTAGTGATATTCCTGTATACGAGGTACAACTTGAGACCGGAAAGGGACGTAAACGGACCCTACACCGGAATATGTTGATGTACTTCAATGCTATGCCCATAGATGTCCCCATCGAGGAGAGCCGCTGCAAAGCAAGGTCATCCAAGCCAACTCCCCCTAACCCAATCGACATGTCCTCTGGCTCTGGATCGGAGAGTTCTGAAGTATCAGAATCCGATGAGGAACCTGTACAGCGACAAAGTTCCAGGAAACGTCCAGAGAGAAAACCCCATACCCTGACCGGTACTGCCCCGAAACCTATATCCATTGAGGTCACTGATCACGATGAGGGTGTCAGTGTAGTGGAACTTGGAGACACCAGTGTAGAACTGGGTGATATTACCAGTGATCCAACAGTCTCAGATATCGGTGATCTTGAGGGAAGTTCCCTCATAGCACCAACACAGAGCCCACCAGTGGTTCGACAGTCCACTAGAACACGTAAACCACCGGATAGGTACGGTCATTGGGTACTCTCTCAACAGGCTGAGCTGATGAGATCAGGTGATCATGAAATATTCGTGTAGAATACTAAATTGTGATAATTTTATCTTGGTTTTATCCTTAACTTGTTTTATAAAATATGTCTCCTATTCGCCTGTGAGTAGGTAGGGGGCCCCCCAACCACTCAATATCAGGTGTTGTAGGTAAATCTAGTTTGTATTTTATCACTAAGTTGTTTTATAGATGTTACATATATTGTTCTTACCAGAACAACTTTCTACAGGTACATTTAGACTCAATGAGATTGGCCTTGTGAATTTGTGATAACCTTTCCGGGTGAACTTAAACCATCTCGCCCAAATATGTAGTAAATCTCCTTGTCTTTTGTAAAAGAGTACAAGTTATCATATGGTTGATATAAGTGCCTTATAGCCTTGGGTACTGAGTCTGTGCGCCTAAACTTCATTGTTACTAGTACAATGTTGTGACACACTATCTATAGGTATATCTCATTAACTTGGAATATGCATTCCTATAGTCAGTGTGGCTTTAACCCTTGATGTAGATAACCAGTATAGTATGACAACACTGGGTACATCCTGGGAATGTCGGGTGTCATTCAAGGAAAGGGTGGGGGTGGGGGTGGGGGGGGGGTGGGGGGGGGGGGGGGGGGTGGGGTGGGGGGGGGGGGGGATATGTAACAGGGTGTACTCATTGCACTAAGTCACACTTGTTTGTGCTGTTTTGGATGTATCCGTGTCACCACGGGTATATCGTGTCGTGAGCGAGTTGCACGTGTTCCACCTGCACACATCACCACCCTGTCTACCCTGTATGTCCCATTCACTTATGACTTAGCACTTAGCTGCGAAGCAGGACGGAGCTCCTGCATAGATATATTCTATATTGTCACAGTATTGCCTTCCTCTCCGGTCGCTGGTAAGTACCTGTATACTAATCATATAACTGTATAACAGTAGCTCCGTCTAAATGCATTTTTAAATATACCATGCTATAAATAGAAACCGAAACTACACCTGTACATATATATTAAGTGATAGTTTCGTATCTTTTATTGCAGGTTCATGTATATATAGATAATAAACACATTGAAACCATAAACTCGTGTCGAGTTGTATCGCCGAGCTAGAAGGGTTACATAGATTATTAGACGATTAAGTTTTCAGATGAATTTTTCTACCAATATGCAGTATCCATGTACCATAGACATTTTTTCTGCTGATGTGCGATGACAGATACACATTTTAATGTTGAACTTTAATATCGATCCATCTATGTTTATATATCGTAACAGCACAACTGAATGAAGTTATTTATAGGATTAACTGCATAATCCGTTGTGAGGTTTGCATAGCGTTACCCCATACAGTCTCTCTTCATCGTGTGGTAGTTTATTTAATCAATCTGAGGTCACCTATTCCAGACTAATTGTCAGGGACAGCAGACGAATGCATGTCTCATTTTACCGAGGACATCTCTTTCTCTGAGAGTTAATCAAGCGTGGATCGATAAAGTATTATCACAGATTTCAGATAATCTGCTTCAGCTTTGCGCGTAGCGAACTTCTATTTTGATTTCCGTATTTCGAAAAGGTATATGAAGATTAAACAGTTCGTGATGTGAGTCGTGAAAAATGCAAACAATTTCAACTTCAAGATTGATATTTGCATGTATCTGAAGTTGATAATTATTAAAAAGCTGAAAAATACTTTGCCGGCTCCAATGAAAGAAAAACAGGTATCTATAAAAAAGAAATATATGTTTTCTAGACATGTATACCAAATATTAGCAAATAATAAGATGGCGTTTCCAGGCTATCTATGAAAGGTTAGGATTCTGATCAATATAAATATTATAAATAGAGCAAACGTTAACTACAACTGTTGGAGAGAAGATTGAATTGTTTAGGTTTTAATTTACCACACGTTTTATATAATTATCATTGGAAGCCTATTCTGTATCATGAAAAAATGCTGCACACACGTGTTTTTAAAAGGGACACACTCGCATGATTCCACTTGAGGGGTATATATGCATACCTACCAGTTTATCAATGTTATAGATGTAGAATCTTTTTTCAGAATAGCAGAGGGAAAAAATTGTTTACGTTTTATATAAGCAAAGCATTCAACAGGGTTTGCCATCAAGGTCTCTTACACCAGCTCAAAATGTAGGGAATAATTGGAAATCTGTGCTTGAGGATTGGCCATTATCTCTTGGATAGATAACAACGAGTTAATACTGAAGACTATCATTCGCAATTCAAGGTTGTAATAAATACAAGAGTACCCTAGGGATCGCTTCTGTTGTCTCTTCATTTTCTGTCTATATGGATTACATCACTAGAAATGTTTCTACTAGTATTTAGTTGTTGCAGAATACACCTCCATAAACCAAATAAAAGATACCCCCCCCCCCCCCCCCCCAAAAAAAAAACCCAGCACAAGCTCTAACAACTGATCCTTCTAACATTGGTTAATGGGCAAATATCTAGATCATCCTATTTTACCCTAACAAAACTAAATTTAGGAATGAATAGTTAAATTTTATGTCCCACCTCCCCTATTTCTTCACAACAAATATGACTATTCAATCCACTAATCTGAGATCATTTAAGGACGGAATCCAATGAATGTTAGATCCATGTATGAGGTTAATATGTGTATATTTGTGTTTTAGCAGGCTGTGGTGAGTTCATGTTTGTCGCCTGATGATAACTCGAAGCTGATGTCGACCTATAATGCTAGCTCAATGAGGCATACTATCGAAGACACCAAGCAGGATATCTCACCCTGTCGCATTATACTGACAGCGGGAACGGGATATGGGTGGTGCATGCAAGGTAAAGAAAATTCTTTTTGCATGTCTACTTAGGTAGAAAGTAGATTCGCTAAGTGTAGTCGCAACTGAACAACTAGTCTATTTAATGTCTATTCATTACAGTCCTTTTAATTAACTAACCTGATCGTGGTCAACCACAAAGCTGGTCGTAAATTTTATCAACCTGACAAATGCCAACCATTATTTTGATAAACTGTATTGTGTGCACCAAAGGAGGCCTCTATTGAGTTAATTGGTTTGAATACTTCAACGTTCAGAGAACGTTTATCTTCAAAGCCTTATTTGATCAAGTGTCACCATGTTAGTCAATCCAAGAGAAGCACTCTTGTTGATATGGGCACATATTTGATATCAAAGTGTTTGGCTGTGTTACAAGACGACTTCAATTGGAATTCCATTTAGTTTGCCTTTTCTTATCAGCTCAGTATCAGTTAGTTATTACTGATAAACGAAAAAGAATCATCAATCAAGCTAGTTCGATTAAAAAAATAAATAAACTCCGGAAGTTGATAACACAATTTAAGCTACATGATGTGATTTCACCATACTAAATAAAAAAACTTAATTAAAGTTAAATGATTATCTTTGTACCACCTGGTTTGCCTACAAATTGTCATTCAGCTGTTTTCGACAAGGGGGCCTGTGTCTGTTGCTTGTTTTATTGCATTTCATAGACTGAAAATATGTAATCATCAATGCTTTATCGTGGGACTGTCACGTGTATATCTTTTGCAATGGAGAGCTAGAAAATAACTCATCATTTTTTTTTTATCGATCATTGAAAACGAAATCTTGTTAAATGGGGGACCACCAACTAATCGCCGACTTATTATTATAAATTAACAGGTCTTGTCAATTTAATATATTCATTGCAATTATTTCTGTCAATCAAATATCATTAACCTATGATTTATCTTTAATGACCATTTCCCTCCTTGCTTGAGGGTTAGACAATCAAAAATATCATTCCGAGGGATGGAAATTTCTCTGTCACGCACTTAAGGTAAGCGATGATTATTTGTCTCCGATCAGACTATTCTAAGTACGCAAGGAGAGGCAAATTTGTAATATTTGGATATGGGAGAAATCTATATTGAATACTATAGTACGATGCTTGTTTTGTAGAAACACGAGACATACAATTTCAAAATATGTCATCGCTTACAAGCCTATAACAAGAAGAGGTTTGAACAATAAATGTTAATCACTCCAATGCCGATGGTTTTCTAATCCAACATGGCCGATTGTACAGCAAGTGCGTATGGCCGACAGAATTGATAACACTATAGGCGATAGTATTGTAAGAATACATGGCTGATGCACGTATTGTTCTGAAATCCTGATCACGTCAATGACAACTCTTCGAACGTTATAGAACCACATAAATACACCATGCAATACAAAACAAATAGTGGTAATTGTCCCAATGTGATATTTTCAAAATGTTGAATTTGTAGCAACATGCTCATTAACCTAGATGTTTGTTTTCAATAGAAGCCTTTTAAATCTCCATTTGGCTGTTGAGGGTACTGGAGCGAATTTAAATTGTTTGACACAAATTCATCAATTGACAAATCTTTCACGATCAGATGATACATGTAACAGACAACAGTTAATGTTTTGTTTTTGTTTTGTTTAACGTCCTATTAACAGCCTGGGTCATTTAAGGACGTGCCAGGTTTTGGAGGTGGAGGAAAGCCGAGTACCCGGAGAAAAACCACCGGCCTACGGTCAGTAATTGCAAATGCCCCACGTGGGTTTCGAACTCGCAACCCAGAGGTGGAGGGCTAGGGTTAAAGTGTCGGGACATCTTAACCACTCGGCCACCACGGCCCCCTCAGACAACAGTTAAGTAAACTATTGCAGTTGCTATGGATGTCGCCAGTTGTTTGTCATCCTTCTGTAAGCAAAGCCTAAACAACAATGTATACCGCGGTTAGTAAAGAAACAATAATTCAAAATATTAATACGAGGGCAAACTATGGACAAAAATATAGATTTGCATGAAGAACTATGAAAAAGAAAATTAAGCAAGTGTTCCGAGTGATAAACGTTTTTTTCTACTTCATGATGACACCAACCATACGAATCTAGGTCAAATCCTGGTTACGTCACATTCAACGTATCAAAAATGCTATGAACAATCATTCTCAATTAACTAATAACAATAAGGAACAAAATGCTTTTTATGTAATTGTCATTTCATAATAGCAATAGCATCGCAATATCTAATAGCCTTTTGAAAGTTGAATACGTCCAATCTTAGTACACGCCCGTGTCCTTGGTTCTGTGAGGGTTATATGAATGAGACGAGGCAGATAAAGAATTTAAAACGCACTACATTTAACAGTGCAGTCTCGCAGTACATTACAGTTAAACCGGAATTTAAAATCAAGTGCATGTTGTGCCCAATACTACATGCACTTAAAAATGGGAACTAGTTTGTTGACTAATTCTGTTAAAATCACGTTTCAATTCTGAAGACGTCCATATTTACAAACAATTTTTGTGAATATTAAAGTCAGATACAGAGAGCGTAAAAGCTTTTCATTGATTTAATCACCATCTTGATAATACAAGGCCATGCTAAAACATTTTACCTACCTATACATGATATATAATTAACCAAAAATAAACTACAAGTTAAATCTGATATCAAGCCATACTGTAAACGTACACATTTTAGTGGTAATGTTATTTTAGAGGTTTTTTTTAGCTAGAAGAATTTCGTTAAATTTTAATTGCGCTTATGGAAGTTTTTTCTACAATATTTTATACCGTAAGCATTTTCGGTGCGTTAATAAATCATTGCTCCCATCCGCTTTAATAAGCATTTGCGATAAAATTTGACCACACTAAAATAAATACGTTTACAGTATTTTCCTGAAAAAATGGCGAGCAGGCCTTGATTGAAGTAATGTAAGACAGCTGGATGTGGCCTGGTTGTATCATATTTGTTTCTTGCATGTAAGTGCTGATTCAGGGAGATTTCCTATTCAATAACATAACTCAGAACCTACATATGTGACGTTATTAACGAAGCCTGAAAGAAAACATATGATATCATTATACATAGCCACCATGACATATATATTTTACTTTATCACCTTGAAATGGAAATAGAACAAATAGGCATGACACATAGTGGCTGGTATTAGTGCCAATATAACACTACCTTTGACAGTTAAAGATATAAGGGTTCGTTGAAATGTGTTTTAATGTAAATATCTACACATATCATATACTTGCCTATTTGTTCTGGGCTTAGTGCATTTTTGTTTTTGACTGAACAATCAATAACGAGTACAATCCTCTTCCGGCTGTTCAGTAGGTCACGCACGCACGCACGCACGAACTCACACACGCACACACGCACACACGCACGCACGCACGCACGCACGCACGCACGCACGCACGCACGCACGCACTTTTGGATTCTATTACCTCCTAGTGCCAGCACTCAAGGCCCCCGGGAAGACTAACATGCACGTACGCACGCTAAAGAAGACTAACAAGCTTTAGAAGGACGAAACATCTGTATAATGTGGTTTAGTTCTTTTTTGCTCCATGGCATCTAACTCCCAATTTTCAAAGCTGCTAACTATCTCGTGTGTATGATCCAGAGATAACAATGACGTCATACGTCATACGTCGTGTGTCATTGATTACATGTAAATATTGATGTGCCCCGTTTTGTGTCTCGATTATTCCTGTAATGTTGGTAAAACTTTAATTACATTGGGATGTTAGTGTGTAGTAAATCCTAAACGCTGTCGAGATAACACACCGGTGCTATTGATGGAGCTAATCGAATTCAAATTATTCTGCCTTTGATGTAGTTGCTAGCTAGTGAATCAATATCGTGGTACACAAAACATACAATGTTATACGTTTTCCTTAAGTTGATTAAAGAATAGTTTACATATTGATCACATCTATAATTGTTTGGCCTATTCAGGTAATAAAATAGAACTTGATCTACATTGCATCAACCGTTGCTCCGTCCTTGCGAGACAACACAACTCTTAAACCTTTTAAAATGTGTATTGAATGTTTCTATGTGCAGGCAATGCCTTTGAATGTACAACATTGAGAGAAGACGATTCAGACATTCTTCAAACAAATTCTAATATCCATGCCGATGTTAGGCAAAGGCAGAAAAACTGCTTGACCTAATTAATTAATGACGATTGTGAATACATCAGCGATATACTTTTATTTTTATTATAACATACGCATGGCCTCATCAGCCGCTGAACTTTACCTGAACAAAGGCAAATTAGGTATCGGCGTGTTCGAAAGCAAGAACAATACTCGAGCATCATGTGCAGACTAACAACAGCGATTGGTTGATTTGGTTCTTGAAAGAGACCAGTGAGTTTAATTATGGAATTGATCACATGATTCAATTACGTTTTTGATGAAATGGCAAAAAAGGTATAAATATCATCGATGAAATGTACATATTGTGAGTATAACTAACAGTGTAGTCTGACAAATAGTGTGTTCACACGATATTATTTAAAACAAGAAGTCAGGTGCGATTAAGAGACTCATCTATATAAAAGAATGGTGTTGGATTTTTGCACATGTAACATACTAAATTGTTTGTTTGGTCATGCAGTTTCTACAAAATACTAAAAATTTGCTGTAGATGATAACAGGTTCTTCTGTAAAGTCACTTTGTTATACAGTGTATATGTGAATAATTCTAAGTCACACAAATAACCAAACCTTCAAAAATATGCGCACAAGTGTCTATATCACACGATAGGGACACTTTTTGACCACATTTGACTTATTCACGTAGAAACACTTATTTTGTTATGACCTTAAAATACAGAGGCATCTATGAATAATATTACAAAAATATGGCATCAACAGAAAATGATCTTATACGGACGTATCTAAAGCAAATTGTTCAAGTTTTGCGCCTTTTAAGAAATATGCATCTTTTATCCCAGAATTAGCGGTTGAATACTTCTGGTCGTGTTCAGGGGTCTTAATAGTGTTTAATATGAGTTTTTTCATCTTT
This sequence comes from Pecten maximus, assembly GCF_902652985.1. Lineage (NCBI taxonomy): Eukaryota > Metazoa > Mollusca > Bivalvia > Pectinida > Pectinidae > Pecten > Pecten maximus. Next base: position 27,711,766 of record NC_047028.1, read on the forward strand.
GAAAAGACTCTTTATATGCCATATTAATGTGATATTATTCTCAACAAACATTTGTATTTCAAGGTCAAATTAAAATAAAGGTTTATAATACTATAAAGTCAAATCTGGTGAAACCAAACCTCTCAATTCTGTGCTTTAGCCACTTGTTAGGAAAACAGCATGCAAATTGTATCCAATACATGTGATACAAATGAGCTAATTATGTCCCTCTGAAACATGCATTTTCCGATCAAGTTTGATAAAGTGATCACGTTACTTCTGATAAATTACAAAATAGTGGGGATTTATAGGCTTGTAAATATCACTGATATCGCTTGATTTGCTATTTAGATGCCCCTTAAAAGAAGACACGAAAAGAAACAGAATTTACGCTAACAAGTTCTAATTTAACGAAGAAAACTGTTGAATTTTAACATTTTCCAGGAGCTTATTTTTCTTCTAAATAATAATTATTTTCCGCTGAGGATTATTACCCCTATCATCATACTGACTGATACGCCGTCGAAAAGGCAGATTTAAATGTTCAAAATTGTTTGTAAAAAACTGAAATTAATTTTGCTACAAACAAAGCAAAGACAAAATTACTGTTTATGAAGGAGACATAAGAAGACACATTACATTACATTAGGCAGTATTGGCTCTTGATTACATACGGCCCCTATATTACAAGTATTCATCCCAGTCCCTGATCCATTTTGGTAAAAGAGTTCAGTCACCCTCGTGTGATGCAATAATTGCATTACTACGGCATGTTTATTTACAGCTACTGTTCTGAAGCCACCACTATCGGTAAACACCTGTTTATTCGATCTAATATCAAGTGATCCGTACATGTTCACCACAATGGAATAAACACAATCCTAGAAATCTTGTTATTTCACATTAGCTCCTTGCAGCTTCACGGCGTTTAAGATCTAACAGGATGCCCGTCATCTTTATAGACACAATTAGAGGCGGTAATTATACCTGTAAGGGAAAGATTTTGTACAAGGACGTGGTTCATTGGCCTTAGTATTATACAGAGCACAATTATGTTTCTTGATGAGAGTTATCGTTTCGGCGACTGCTCTATTAACATCCCTAAAATGGGTCATTATATTCTCGCCATGGCCATGAGGACAGCCCCAACAGGTAATTACTCATAGTTACGTGGTTCACCCACGCTCAGTGCCGTTTTATTGTCAGCTGAAAGCTTCCGATAATTTTCGTCTAAACATAACAAATTATCATAATGATAAACGCCAATATCATCTGGCCTTCAGCGTTTTAAAGCATCATTTCAAAACCATCAACATCATTCCTTATGGTAATTTACTGCATTTTGTCCCTAATTATACGAATAACTTAATGTTCAAGTGGAATGCATTGCGTTCATCATGGCCATTTGCGTTCTGGTGTGGCTTCCTAACATACGGCTTGAAAGGGTAAAATGTTTCTGAAACCTTTCACTAAAATCATTTTTAAACTAAAACTCTCAAAGATTAGAATAAGATATCATATTACCGTACTTTTGAGTTATACATGCATTTGATACAAAAACTCATTTCAACAGTTTGTTAGACAAAATGTATCGGGTTAAAATATTGAATTGTGTTGATCAACATATTCAAAATGACACTTACTTGTAACCAAAGCGTAACGTCATAATGATATAACGTCATAATGATATAACGTCATAATGATATAACGTCAAAGATTATCGAATTATCCTAATGCTTTTCAACGCATATATCTTTGTCTCTTTCTTCACCTTATAAAAAACTGAAATCATTAGAAAACTATCTTTTTCCCGCTGTATCTAACATACATTTCACTCGTAAGACAGGATATACCAATGTGTTTCACTTCAGCATTTCACTCGTGAAACAAATTGATATTATTATTTCGTACTCGTTATATGCGATGCATTCAACAGGAAACCTTTCAATATCCACTTTTTTCTCGGTATAATCCCGTGATACTTAGAAAAATATATCACTTAGGGTAGGAAAAGACTGCTGACACGTTTTATGGCGTTATACTTGTGAATTGTTTCCGTGACGTCATTGCATTGTTTCGTTGACGTCAATACAAATGCTGGATTCCCTGATCGGACGTTAAATGGTACTATGAAGTCGGATGCATCTCCATGCAAATTTGCCCGGGTAGTCCTGTTTTCATCAATTATGAGATCCCTCCAACCTTTCCATTCAGACAAGCATGTAAAAGTGATAACTGAAAAGAAACGTGAGGCTAATTAGAAATCAGTATCACGTTAAATATCACTCAACCCATGGATATCTTGTCAAGATATCATGCAAAAAGGAGTTGATAAGGAATTCAAATACATCTTGTTATGATGTTAAGAGCTGACGAAGAAAATCCCGGGGTTGCTTTACAATTCCCTTCCTGTTTGTGTCCCTTTGAAGTGTCGGATGTTACTTAATCTGACACTTTATGAAGTCATGAAGAATAGAATGTAACTAAATCTGACACTATATGATGTCTTGAAGTATGAGAGGTTACTAAATATAACACTATATGAAGCCTGGAAATATAGAATGTTACCAAATCGGACACTTTATGAAGTCTTGAAGTATTGGATGTTACTAAATCTGACACTTTATGAAGTCATGAAATATGGAATGTTATTAAATCTGACACTTTATGAAATATTGAAGTAGGGAATGTTACTAAATCAGACACTTTATGAAACCTTGAAGTATGCTGTTTTCATATGTACACTGATTTGATAAAGTGTGACACATGAAATCACTTTATCCACTTCAATAAAAAGTATGTTACCTTAGATTCATCATGGCCAATATTAATAAAAAAAACACTATTATACATATACAAATACCATTCCTGTTAATGGTTCCCTGGAACAGATTAAACTTTTGATAATAATTATCCACTGAAGGTCATTCAACCTCAGATTAACGTCGAAAAATTAAAACAAGAATTTTGTTTTAAAACGTCAATTAATTTCCTCATTTTGAAGAACAATAAATTTCTAAAACAATCATATGAGATATTCAACACCAATAATAAAGCGGCAAACGAAGTATGTCCCCTACAATGTGGCGGAAAATGATGTGCCATTTATGAAAGTGAAGCTAGTTAACTTGACTAAAATGATCCCATTACCATGCCGTGTTGATCAGCCTAATCCCATCAATTCAGTTTTCAAGGACAGAGCCATAAAATTGATATGAAATAAACATTGGCTACAAATTGCTGCAAACATAACCTTCCTCAGATCATTAATCTGCCGAAATTCTGAAAAGAAGAAACATAACTAGGAATTAAACTGCTTTTCGTTTTCAGAACGGGATAGTATATCAACAGTAGAGTAACTCGAGCAGGTATTTCAGAAGCCTCTCTTACGTGTCTGTTCTGAAGCAGATGGTATCGAGTTCAATGACCGGGTATCACACCTGTTCAACATTAGGTTAATGTTAACGATATCTTGTTGGCATATCTCATAGTCTTCACTCTTCCGGTTTACTACTTCGTGATAGGCGGGTTTTAACAGTGTTCATGTGTAAATACATTTCACTCGCGCTGAGCTGAATACGATCGTCACGATATTTCTCTGAATAGGACAGTACCTGAGAAGGTATTAACGACAATTGTTTCTCTTAATATATTACGGCATTTTAGGACCAGTTTCAGATATGAAATTTCCAGTACTGTTGTTCATAATCCAATACATTATATATTATTAATATATATAGCTTACATCTGAGGGTAATAATGTGCTTTGTATTATATTAGGAGAAAGCGATTAGGAATGAAACATATATATAACACTCCCAGTGAATGTACCATTGATCGTTTTGCAACCAGTGTTGAGGACACGTATTCCAATTTCAGGTATTTCGCTCTTTCAGCAACATAAGACGGTCTTCACGATTTCACACGTTCAATCGGTTTCTGTGAAAACAACGAGATAATTCTAACAAAAAACGAGGGCACGATATGATCTAAATATAGATTTGCAATATCCTTTCAAACCACCAGCTATCTATAGAATGATTAACAACGGGGCCGCGATAGCTCAGTCGATTTGAGCGCAAGCCATGTAATCTCTGATGAAGATCGAGGTACATGGTTTGACATTCCATACCCGGGTCAGTTACGTTTCTCGGGAAGCGGTCTTGGTTGTATCATCGAGCAGGACACTGTATCCTCTTTGCTTTAGATGACATGCGACAGGCCCCTCGTATGTTGTTCAGTGACGTAACCACCAACCACTTCAAGGAAACCCTGCCTCAAAATAAGTCTGTCTGTTCACGGGGCGATAAACACAGGAAACAAAAATGCTAACAATCTTGGGCAAAAATTATAGGCTCGAGATTCTTTTTTCTATCAAGGACCTATTTAAAATAATTTATTAAACTTCAATAATGGGACAATTAAAATAGCCATACAAAGCTGTTTTTGCAGGCGTCCAGAAAAGAGGTTAGATCACAGACTTATGGCGCAGGAGGTTGTTACGAAGTTAATATACCTCTAGTTGTGTTTTTTTTTTCACCGAAAAATGGGCTTGTTAAGGGGTCGTCATGCAAATCTAAACGTTTTGTTCGTATTTGCCATTGTTTAATCAATTTAGAGATATTATTTAGTTTCCACAAGGCGTAAAACACTCCCGACGAAATTTGTACTTTTTGTTAAATATAATCATTATGGACATTGATTTTCTGTCCACAATGTACATTTCACTTGGCAACAATAGCAATATAAGAAATACTCCATCCTCACATTTTCCATTACTATTGAAAAATGACAAAGGATTGTATAGATCATTCCGCAAGACGTGTCTGAACAAAATTTATTTTGACCACTTTTGAATTGGTTTGTTATAGTTCAAACCGTCAGGGAATTAGGTTTGTCTGATCATGTCATGCGATCAGAAGATAATGCATTTGTTCAGTTCGCTTGCACTTGTATTCATTGTGTTAGAGTGACACGACGCATGAAGAAATTTGAGGAAATTATTTGCAGAGAGGCCAGTATCATGCACCATAATTCAATCTATTCCAGTTGTTATATTTGCAAGATGTGCGGAAATATTGTTAAAGTATTCCTATTGTCAGTATAGTATATGAACCGGAGAAAGCAACAGAGCCCGACAACGTTAAAACCAAACCATAATTCTGACTACAAATTGACAAACGAAGGCAAAACATGGATACAATATAGATTTGTATGGAGTCTTGAAGAAGTGCATGTTAAAGATGTTTCGATAGAGTACACATTATCTAAAATTAGGAAAATCATGTCCAGCTGGGAACAAATTAGGGAGATTGTCCTTTAGATGCATTTGATAAAAACGTTATACGCTTCCGCTTACATGTTTGATTGACATTAATTCAAAGTCTCTTCATAGGCAAATGAAAATAAATGACATACATGTGTACTGTAAAAGTGGAAATATTCGCGGTGTGGAAATTTTCGCTTATTTCGCTATCAGTAAATCTCCGCGAAAATTTCCACACGCGAATATATTAACACATAAAAATACTAAATATAAAAGATACAAGTTAGCGCAAAAATATCTTGACGGCGCGAAAATATCCACACCGCGAACACTTTGGAAGCTGGCTAAGCGAAAATTTCCACACGCGAAAATATCCACTTTTACAGTATTTGAATATTTGGTTAGGTTATGTATTGTTTAAAGTTCTATCGACGACGACGATCATCATCATCATATCACAGCATGTAATAGTGAGAGAATGTGTATGTATGTTTTGTGCAGATACCTTTGTCATATATGTATATCGTTTGATATGTGAAAAAAGTAAAAAAATAAGAGAATTATGACAAATAAGTTCTATCGACAGCAATAGGGTTAAAAGGACAGCCTCTTATTTGAACAAGATGCATGCGTGAAGTGTTTGATTGTTTTTTTTTTTTTTTTTTTTGAGAATGCGGTATGCTTGTATTTTTCTCCTTGTGGACATGTTTTTCATCATTTGGTATGCACATTCCCTCTCCTTTATGCCAAAATTAATCTCAGCACAATTGCACCCTTTGGGACAATTGGAATTCCTCAATGTATTAAAAAAAATGACGTTTATCTTCAGGCGACCAAAGTAGTTCATCCTTCTGGGACCGACAGTCAAAATACACCGCCTTTCAATCATTTTACACTGGTGTTATTTTAAGGACGATCATAAGGTAGCAGCAGACATGGTTACGACAGTGACTGTCTTAGAATACCGGCTTCCAAATGATGCTTCAATACTCTCTACAGAAGCCCATGCTATTTATCTCACAATTGACCACATTGAAGCTAACAATGTCACGAGAGCAGTTATCCATTCTCCCTCAATCTGTCTTACGGAGGAGTCGTAGCAAAATAAATCTGGATATTATCTCTATACGAAAAATGCAAATTGTAATACATAATTCTTGCCTGATATTGACATATGATAGTTTACCGATTTTAAACCATTTGTGACTAGTTTTTCATATAACAATGGCAAAATCAATGTACTTATTATGAAGACAACGAGTAACAATATATTGAAGCAACTATCGACGAACCAGTCCCCCATATCCTAATCGTTGAATGTTAAACTGGATCGCAAAACCATTTTTATAGACTTGTGCAGGGAACAAAAACCTAAATGTTTCCTCACATGGGCGAACGCTCATCTGAAAGCCAAAAGCGAGGTTTTGTCAAGGGAGCCGTAAAAAAGAAGACGGTCGTTGAAAAGAGAGAACAGATCCCACATTTTACGCCTCTTACGATCAGGCAATGGGGCCAGCAGGTTATTTATTTTGCAGACAAGAGATCATAAGAATAGTTTTCATGTTATGACCTGAATCTTCGGTCATACGGCTTACTGCTGCGATCGAAGTAGTCCCAGTATGGTTTATAAAAAAAAACGGTTGTCGTTTTTGTTTGGCAATTGACAAGTAGGAACTAATAATACTGTTTTCTTTATTGATGTCATGCTATACTGGGCTAACTACGTTCATTGAGAGTTAAGATCTTGACGAAAACCCGTCGATAATTACAGATGAAAACGTGAATATTAAATGGATTTTCTATCAGAAAACTTTAAGGAAATGTAGCATTCGTGTTTAAATTATCGACCTGATCTTTCATCGAAAGTGCACATCACCCTAAATATACATGTCACGTTCATGCCACAAAGCCACTATGTGGTTGTCTAATGGGATTTATAAGATCAATAATATTTTGTTAAGTTACACTGGTGAGGTTTTACATGTATTATCCCAAATCTATTAAACCACAACGTTTACACAGAAAAGCAAAACTGTCACCCTTCTTAAGCCAAAGGGAACTTATAGTTCGATATTTTTACAAAACAGGGGTTTATATTTCCGTTATGTTTTGTTTCTTATAACGAAATAGCAGAACAAGTAGTCATATCAATAGAGCATATCTGCTACATTTATGTCGGCAATGCAAATTTCCAAAGGTCACCATTAATATGCATATTGGAAAAACCCCGTGATTTTAGAAGCGAGTCATATGCATGTATAGTATAGCCAAGTAATCATAAACAGCATACAACGCACAGCATAAACTCAATTTGGTCATATGTTTTTTTTTCATTGCCGCATGAGATTATTCCTGACCAATAAAATCCCTATATGACATCATGTTCAGTTATGTTTAAAGGTGCTACACCTTCAACAGATAGTATTTTTTATCAATTAAAAACACGAATAGACTCGTATGTATTTTTCTTCAGGAATAAGAGTTAAACACTTGACATTATTACCACCATCGGAAAGTTTCATCTTCTTATTTATCTTTAAAATTGAAAAAAAAAAAAAATTAATTGCGTCCCGAAGAAAATCCATTTCGCTCCGCCCCCATATTGAATGAAATACTGATTACGCATGCGCTGAAAACAGAAAGTAGGAACCACATGGCGAAGCAAGGAAGGCAACATGTGTTGGCCTAACATCTCCAGAAAGAAGGAAGTATAAATTAGATTATGAAATGAGAACGAATAAAGAGAAGGATTTCAATCGGAAACTGCACGGACCGGTGCAATCATAAACGACAATGAAATTGGAACTCATGCGAAAAGGACACAGTTGAGTTTTTGTTGGAGAGGCAAGTGTGTAACGTACACACGTACGTAGTGTAACGTTCGGTCATCTTTACTGAAAATTCTAAGCATATGCTAAGATTGAATCAATGGTTAGGATTTCTTTTGTGATATGTAGTGATTGCAGATTCACTATTTATAGTTCACCAGCTTAAACTTGTTGATAAATCACACCTGTATCAATCCAGCGAAATGGGGCCGAAGGGGTAAAGCTAAGAAAGCGTTTCGGTTCGTGGGCAACAACAGGCACAGGATCGTGATTTTTCGCAACGGATAATATTGAAATGTTTATTTAGTTTTTATTTGCATTAAAACCTACCAATAAAAAAGTTGTAGTTAAATTAGGCAACAGGCAATATATATACATGTAGTTGCCCCATCTAAATCAAGATAAGTCCATCATATTTGTTTTCTTCTGTATGGAAATTTCTTCCCAGAATGCACTGCGATCAAGGTCAAGTGTGTGCAAAGTAGATTATAATGTTCAAAAGTTCGAATCTTCTTGGCTTCATTCCGACAATTTTTGAATTATTTTTTATAAAATTATTTTTTTATTTGTAGGTCTTAAATAAGCATATATATATGGACTAGATGTCATTTATTGTCAAAATAATAACAATTGATTACACTCTGTCGGAGGTGTAACATCTTTAAGATTAAAACTGTTGTATGCAAGATAATTGCAGAAACATTTTGTGAACGTGAAAACAAACATGTTTTCAATATATTTTCACCAAATTTTCTGACTAACATCATTCTACTATTTGATTTTGTATCTTTTAGATCGTAGTTTTTATGTCTTCTTTAATTGTAATTCCTCATTTGAGTACATGTTCTAATTACCGAATTGTAGATAGTTATCTTTATGATAATGTCTCACGTATTTGGATCGCCGTTGGATAGATACTAATCGATTTCATCTGTACGAAATTAAGTTTAGCATGTCACATCCATTTAATTCAAAACCCAATGCATGACTTAAATTAGTGTGCTAACTTAATCATAATACAATAGATGAATGCATTTGTTATTCAGGGAAAATCATTATAAAGGTCTTAACGCATTATCGCTTTATATAGTGAAAAGCTGTTATGTGTGATGGGTATCAGGCAGGGACATCCTTTACTACCCTTTCAGTTGTATCAGGCTTTGAAAAATTGAAAAAATGATTCAAATATAAAATGCATCAATATAAAAAGAGTGATGACAAATATACCAGATCCTTTATCCATTATCATGTAAGTTTTGTTTCATGTTATTTATATAGAAATCATAGTACATGTTTGCAAGACATTCCTATTACATTTAAAAGGACGTTGAATGAAAATTCTAAAATTAATTTCAGATACTTATCAAGCAAATTTGTTTTCCTGAAGTTTTTTCTTACCACATCACTGATCTATTAGAATGTGTGTCAATCTTTGTTCAACAGAAAAGTAAGTAAATATTTCGTAATAATTCAAGAAATATACTATTTTTTTCTGTTTTGTTTTTGTTTCTATTTTTTTCACGTTTTTCGGCATTTTCCACAGGGGTAATTATTTCATAACACCAGAATTCCGCGTGGTATATTTTGTTTTTGTTTTTGTTCGCAAATAGGGACTGCTCTTTATGAATACAATGTGCCAAACAATGGGTATCATTCGATACTTTACAACGGTGAAAAATAAATCAATTCTCTATTCGACTTTCAGTTTTTGTTGATAGATATCATCAAATCATCGCAACCTCCTTATCTTAAAATATCATTATCATTTTTGCTTTTATGGATGACAGATAGAGAGGAAATAATTATTATCCAAGATGCTTAATGGAGACTAGCTGTCACTTAATTGCTATTTAGATGAAAACAAATGATAAAATATTTCAGAGACGCCGTCATAAAATGCAATTAGAGAATAGATAAATAGGTTTATTGTGAATACTTTTCTCATACAACTGAAACTGAAAGTGGCATTAAAAATGAAGATAGTTTTCTTGGGAGTTTTAGTCACACATGTTTAAGCTACTTGGCAAAACAAACTTATAACTAGTCATAACTTTAACGTCTTAAAAACCTTACTACTCATGATTCTCTTTATATACATTATGAATTATAACAATCATCCGCAAACCATCCTACCCCTCCGCAAAAAAAAAAAAAAAAAAAAAAAAAAAAAAAAATACGCACGCATTAGAAAAAGAAGTATAGGAGGTTATCGTTAGAATTGGCACGCACCAAAATACAATAAAACCATGCTCGTGAAAGCTAAACATGTCCGTGCGTCTTATGGCATACGAGATACAATTTAATTTTAAACGGGACACTATTGTCACCGGGAAAGAATGATAATGAAAACAACATCGTTAGTATAGCTATACGTGTTTTCAAAATTAAATTTCTAAGAATATGCGTTTGTTTCCCTGTCTCCTGGACCAATCTTTTATTCATTATCCATTGTTTGATATGTACTGTTTTTCATCCGTTGCTAGGGAAATCAGACTCGTCTGCACGTTACCGATCAGTTCTTTGTATCTAGTACTGTAAGTTGATGGTTATTCAACCTTCGTCAATTCTAAGATTTACTTTTTGCATTCAATAAAGAATCATTAATCTATTGGATTACACATTTTCACTCAACGATATCAACTGTTATTCAAATAAATGAAACAGATACCTAAAGAGACGTTTTTCTTTGCACCTCTCTGATAAGGCTCTGAAATTGCAAGGCACATCCTTCATAAACAAAGAATTTCTGAATACAAAGGAGTCGAATTGACGATCAAGATAGGATTGTTTTGATTATATTTGTTTAGAGGTAAAAGTACACCTAGTCGTAGAACACACACAATGTCAAGGGAAGGTTTAATTAATCGATTGATTTGCGAGACAATCCTTCATGTTCGCGATGCGTCTAGAATACCAAACAAGTCTAAAACGTCAACAGGATGTAACCATTATATCACATGACAGGTGCTCAGACGACAGGATATCTGATGCTTTAAATAATTACAATCTTGATAAAATCATTTGCTCGAAAGAGCGAAAAAGGAAGGAAATTGGAATAAGATATTGCGAGGGATAGATTTTAGTCTCTATTTTGCTGTCAGTCGTGTGTTAATAAGAAAAGCAATGTTAAAGCTCCGTGTTCACATCGGTATTGATGTTAATCTCTAAATATGTACATGTAATATAACCAAATAAGGGATATATCTGTAAATGTATTCATACATTTCGTTCAAAAACAAAAAGTTCAAATCCTGAATGTCACCTACTATTTGCCGTAGATTTAAGGTTGTCAGAGCAATACATGCATTGAATACATGGTGATAAGGCAAAGCGGGAACACACTGGACATACGTAACAGGGTGTATTGGGCTTAATGGGATATGACACACTCATAATTCTATCTCCAGAAAAAAAAAGATTTCCAATCTAACGTCAGACCTACGGTCGAGTATATTTATTAAGAGCTGTTCCAACTGTGAGCGCTGATCATATACTTATGTAGTCAGGAGCCATATTGGTCTGAAACACCAGAAAAACAACAGAACACCATGAAAACTACATAACAGCATTTAAGTGTTTAATTTCAGGCGCGTGTACTGTTGGTCAGGAGAGCTGTGTATTGAGAATTGGCAGCGCACTCGTTCATTTGAAATTTTGCAGCGCACTCGGTCATTTGAGGTTTTGCAACGTTCCCCGCCTTTTGAGTGTTTGAAGCGCACCCGGCCTGCTATATTGTGAGTTAAATGTCCATATGTTAATTTCTCTTGACAAGAGGTTGTCTGGGCTTGCATATGTTTTTCATCATGCTATGTCAGGGAATCGGGTGCGTAGAAACGGAACTCGGTTTTGTGTTTTAAGGTTTGTCTAAATTCCAGTGAAGCGACATTGGTGGAACAATCAATTTTCCAACCATAGCGTTGATTGCCGTGTAAATAATCGTGTTACAATGTTATAGTCAAACCAGAATGACCTGTCGCGTTGACCTTTTCGTGGAATATTCAAAGTGGGTAGTTTCATTTGTGCACATGTGTGTTAACAAAACATATTGATTCGGAATACTACTGTGTCCAGCAGGGTGCTGTTTTGGACCATTTGTTTTTGTTAAATTTTATATTGACAACACAGGGATTGTATCACCTAGTTTTTTTAATGCATGGTTTACACATATTCAAGTAACTATGTGATCAATTGTTCACATGTTAACAGTTTTGTCGCTAAATTTAGACTAGCATAAATACAAATGATGCAGCTGATGTTACATTAAAACAACTAACAGATATACATGTATATATACAAAGCACATATTTCTCCTAAATGACTCTAAACTCGTCTGTAATCAATATGCTAATCAAAGTTCAACACGGCAGGTCATTCTATCGGACTACACAAATTACTACTATGTATGTTCTGAACAGTGTGTTGAGTAGTTGAAATAAAAACATAAACAAGGCTCCAGAGGGATTCGAACCCTCGACCTCCAGTTTACTAGACTGGCGCTCTAACCAACTGAGCTATGGAGCCATCTGATGATATTGTACTTGGGATAGCGAGTTACGAACATGTGCCGTGTAAATTTAAACTTTATTCATTTTACAATAATTGCGAAAAAGCTATGGATACTTGTTAGAGCGGTCGTGGTCTCACTGGGAGAAATCTGAGTACCCCCATTATCGGGAAGGTGACGCCATACCTTTTCAATACCAATGGGGATATCGATCTCCAGACACCTAGGTGTTTACGAAATCTGAAATATATGATATAATTATGTGCTTTTATATAGAAGCCAGTGCAGGCTTGCATAACCGTGTAATCAAACACCAATTGAGTCATAATTGGTCTGAAGTACGTTTGTATCAAAATTAGTATGGATATACAACGTCATAATCTACATTCCGTTTGATTGGATATTCCGGTTGTGGTAGTTGTATTTTAATATCGGAGGATCATACTACGTTAGGCTATTCCTATTGGGTAATTGGCTTTTCTTACGATAGTTGTAGCTCATTGGGTATTTCCTATCGATACTAAGTTATCACGGTGATAGAGAATTGAGAAGTATTAAGGGTCATCTATATAGCAGAATAATGTTGAATTTCAAACACGAATAAATACCTAAAGATTTGCACAAAAAATGTCATGTAATATACCAAAATGTTTGTTTGGACATGTAGCGTCTTACAATCACCAATAATTTGCTGAAGATGATACCAGTTTCTCCTTTAGAGTAACTTTGTGGTAAGATGTAGCATGGAATAATTCTAAGTCACGCAATTGACCAAACCTGAAAAATATCCAAGCTGTTATGTTCACAAGTGTCTATAGCACAGGGTAGGAGCATTTGTTTGACCGGATTTTACTGTATGTACGTATAAACACTTATTTTGTTTTGACCTTGAAATGCAAATGGCGGATGTGAATAATATTTCACAAATATGGCTTAAAGGGAGACATTTCAGTCACTAACAATACTCGTATATCATACTTTTAAGACATCTCATCATAGTAAGAACATTTTAAAGTCAATTTGTTAAACTGGTGAGTTTGCAGCCTTTTTCAGAAATAGGCATATTTTACCCCAAACTCAACGGTTGAACATTTTTTCATAAAAGCAGTCTTCCTGCCACTCCAAGAATACTTTATATTGTCTTATAAGAGCATTGTTGATGTTTTAAATACCTCCTTATATGCCGTATTTGTGTAATATCATTTACGACCGCCATTTGCAATTCAAGGTCAAAATAATAACAGCGTTTATACATATAATAACGTCAAAGCTGGTCAAACCAATGCTCCTATATTGTGCTTAAGACACTTCTGAGCAAACCGACATGGCAAAATATCAATGTTTTGACTGGATTTGCTGTTTAGATGCCCCTTAAGCTCAAAAGTCTATCATGCCTAAACATTACACTTTCACAAATGAAATATTGGAAATTATTACTTGACAGCCATGTATATCATTACTACTTTTATCATCACTTGTGATGAAATGTTTGATTTTGGTCAATCAGCATGGTGCTTCTATTAACTGCATCGAAGTCCGTATAAATTTCGGTTCAGAATCAATTGAAGTGAATAAGGAATAAAAGGTTTGTTTTCTTCACTTCTACATCTGCCATATACATCTTTAAAGACAATTCTTTTGTCAACAGTCTCCTAAGCAAAACGTATCAGATAATAGCAGAAAATACCAAAATGGCGTTGTGTAGCGCATTCAACATTGCGGTCTTTGTCTTGTTGTGAAGTGATGCAACGTCAAATATTACGCTACCGATTCCCGCGCATTAAAAAAAAAAACAAAAAAAAACTTCCTTCTACAGGATATTACCTAAAAGCTGATAATGAAAAAGTATAATAATTTTGAATTACATTAATATTTCAATAAGAATTAATCAAATGAGTACCAATTAAATAATGAATAAAACCAAACTAAAGTGTCAGTTAATAACTTTAGTCAGTAAATCTGTACGTTGCACTTGTTCGTCATTCCAGAACTATTCAGTGAGGTATAGCTACAATACATTTAGTAAAAACAAAATGGATAGCTGTGATAAGATAATGAAAAAAAGATTCACGGCGTTAATTTGTCTGTATGCAATGCTGCTGTTCTGTAACTGATGTCATTTCGGTACACTTAATCAATTCTAAACAAATTTATTTCTATTTGGTCAACAGGACGGCGACTGATTTGATATTGAGATGTTTTAAATGAAGTGTGTTCCACTGGAAACGGCGATAAGACCACGACCTATGTATATTGATACATTCTCTACCTATTTATCACCAGGCATCGATCTCTTTATGATCGATATCTAGATGAAGCTCAGATCGTTTTGTGTTTCATGAGGTCGCTATCTTCCCCGACACCGCAGAGGCATCTAGACATGATGCTATGGAATAGATAGACCTTTGCCACGAGCCCCGATATCTTAATCGGAAAATGTATCGTGTATTTATGCATCAAATGCATTTGTGGCGCGACAAAAAAGCAATTTATAAAAGAATTCAAATACTGCCGATACATCATTTCAAAATAACCTATTGACATGCATTGTCACCGATAGATCAAGATCGAATGGAACGTACACCTATTCAACTTGAATGATTGATTGAATGCAGAAGACGACAATTAAGACAGCAGCTGCAATATTGATTCATAGGCTCTACATTTAATGGAATAAATATCACATTATTTCTAAAATGCGTTAAAGGCGACAGTCTCCATCATAGCATGTGTATTGCGTAGGTTGAACAACTGGCATTGTGTAACCATTCGTAGTTATATTTGTCATGTTGTCAATCAGGGGAAGACACAATGCATATTTGCATGAAGGGTATAAACTGATTTAAAATAAGAGATATATGTAGTTATAATAATGTCAGTATTTAATTCTCACATACTTCATAGGTGAATCTCTGGTTTTTGTAGGAAAACAATAGCCATGTCTTTACCGAGGTATTGAAAAGACAGCTCACAGAAGCTTTGACGCCACTCACAATACGGTAACGTCATTATTTTATGCAGCGTAAACACCTCGCAAATTGTTAACGTCATCAATTTTGACGCACATGTCAAGTACATTGATGATAGTGCGATGAAAAAATTTCACAACACTTTACAGTTGGTTATTTTTCGGCATAACCGTTTAATTTTCTTTCGGTCCCGGATATGACGCGACAGGTGGCGTTACTGGTCAAGATGAAGTATGTGATTGGTCAATGTAGCGATAAATGCAAAATGTAGATATGCAGTTAAAAACGAAACAAAAGTTAAGATTGAATGCAAGCTGAATAAGTGGGTGTATTTTTTCAAATGAAACATTAATAAAATTATATTCCTGATTAAAATGCAGTCTTATTATCACCAAATATGATTTCAAACCGATATAATTTTGTTATCCGTGCTGAAATGCATTACATCGTTAATTTATTTCAACAGCAGATTTACATTATAATCACCAGCATTAAAACTATGCCGTTTATCTTTTTTCGGCATAGCCGTTTAATTTTCTTTCGGTCCCGGATATGACGCGACAGGTGGCGTTACTGGTCAATATGAAGTATGTGATTGGTCAATGTAGCGGTAAATGCAAAATGCAGATTTACAGTTAAAAACGAAACAAAGTTAAGATTGAAACTGATACAATTTTGTTATCCGTGCTAAAACGCATTAGTTCCTTGATTTATTTCACCATCAGTTTAGCGTTATAACCACCAGCATCAAAACTATGCCGTTTATCTTTTTTTTAAGATCTTTCTTATTAAGTATTAAGCCTATACCGTAGACAGGGATACCTCAACCCTCGCGTAAGAGTCTGGCCAAACACTTTCATTCGAGTTGAGATATCCATGTCCGCAGAACAGTCCCCTGTAAATTCTGTTAGTCATAGATGCAGATAAATAAACCGATATGATGTCATTAGCTAATATTGCATTCATTGCCGAATCGCAGGCGGTTGTGTGTAGGCTGATGAATACATTGGCCGATAAGATTGTATTTTTAGATGACTAGCTTTACTTGATCAATTAGATACTGATGCTAATAATCATTAAATATATCATCACATGTTACAGGATGTGAAATGTAGATAACAGAGAAAAAACACGTGTTTCGTATTAATACAAAACGATTGTATATACTACGTCATGGTGTTTGTGAATTATTGGTAAAATCTTGTCTTTCAATTTGCATGCGTATGGAAGCATTACAGACAGCCTTTCTCCAAAGACATTATTTACTGTTATTTTCGGCCTAATAAGGCTCTATGCTATTTAGGTCAATGCATTTTATAAAAGGCACAAGACATTACAATCTTTCAAAACAAATTAACGAATTGAGAGTCAGATACTGTAGAGCGACCGACATTTCGAAATAGGTAATATGTCAATATCTAGATCGAGAGATACCAAAGACTCATAATACACCAAATTGCATATTTTTGTAGAAAGATGTTAAATCATTTTTAATGTTATATCTCAAAATAACACTAACTTTATATTTTTATTATGAACCGTGTCATTATAAAATAAAGATTAAACGCGACAGACAGGTTACGATAAACCTCGGGGATTCAAAATGTCCACACTAAGTGTCCAACACCTGTCATCTCAAAGAACTGTACAAAAAACTCACATAGCAACAGCACCCTTAAAAACAAAATTGAGAGTTAAATTCATTAGAGCCGAATATAACTTGATTGACAATAAAACTATTCTTTGTATAAGTCCTCAGTAATGTTAAGATCCTAAAATACTGATCATAAGAGAGGACCACAAATCCGAAATTGATCAAAGGAAATGTCTTAATCTGGACGATGAGGAGCAAAAGACCCATCATCAAATAAATATCAAGTACTGTAAATACAATTGTGTTCCGATAATACATTTATGAAATTTGATTTAAACGTGTGATTGATAATTGATAACGGGTACCACTATCAGACACATGTAGCGCTGTTTCTCTTATCAAAGAACATCCCACATACCTCGGTGTTTGTGACAATGCTATATTTTATTACTCCAGAGTAGCACCTTTCCCTGTCATGTTTTTACAAATATTTCCAGATTTCATAATCAATTTCCTTTATGTCGTGACGAGAATAAAATCTTTTTATTCTTATTTTTATTGTTGTTTGTGAGATGCCGTACGTAACTTGTACTCAAATATGCTATGCTAGATTGAGAGTAGACTGGCCCCCTGTCCCTAGAATATTAAGATTATAAATAAAATTGAGCTTTATGATTTTGGTCTCTAGGAAATGTCTGATTCTAGACCCAAATTTCAAATTAGGGACTGATACTCTAGTATTATAATTCAGCTTGACAATTTGTAACAAAGGGAACTTAGGTTCTGGTGGCCAGTCTAGATTGAGAGATGCTGAAAAGTTTATTGAGGTTGTCAAAAGTCAAAAAATCAATGATACATATGTGCACAGACTGGATCAAAGTGATTTCAACGTTACATTTTTATCTTGTTAATGTTTCACAAAGCCCTCTGAATCGGGACATTTCAAGCCTATTTGATTTTATTTCTTTCTTCGTTTCTTACTGTATTTTGAAATTTACCAATTTATTCCCTTGCATTATTGAGAAAAGATAAAAGAGCTGACCGATATTTTTTTCATTCAAAATCCGAAATTGTGATATCTTTTTCCTGAGTTTTATTGACTGGTGTGTCTTTTATGACTCTTCAAGTCCCATGTACGTGAATATTTTGATGATGGATTGCCTTGAACACTCTACGACTTGTAAATGTTAACCTAGGTGAAAGGCAAGTGTGCTACTACTGTACCAACCGAGCACTCAACACGTCATAGACAGTTTACTAACATGCCGTTTTCAATTCCTTATTGTAGATTTTCCATTTTTTTTTCGATAGAAATACTCACAACTATGTATTCAAACGTTTGCCCATTATTTGAAGACCACTAATGCAGATATATACTTTTGAATGTCAACCTTTCAAAATACGGTATCTTGAGATGTAAGGTAACGATGGCCCATGTCATCATCACGTTGAAAAACTGTTTCCTTAAGCAGAATGAAGTCGGGCATATGTAAACAGACTGATTTCACGTTCACAACGGCAGTTCTCGTTTTAAGAATATACATATAACAGAGGACATTATTTGATGATACACTAAAATCTTACCACAACATTCCTCAATAAATACACATTTCAAGTTGGAATGAGAAGATAAATGTTGGTAAATCTTTCTAGAAAGTAAGTCATTATGCAGCTCTTTAATAGTTTAACTGGTCGATACCGCTACAATCTCCAGGCATCTCCGCAGCAGGTGAATGACGACTGGTGGCCAGTATAGAGGCCGAATTCATTCCGGATGATAGAGAGACCAATATAGAACACAAAATGACTACCTATAGTGATTACACAACACGGAGGCGCCCACCAGACGGCGCAGAAGTATAACAATCATAAAGATACAAAAGAAAATGCTAAGGTGGGGCACATTGTCAGGAAGAGCTACAGCCTTTTGTTTTTTAGCGAGACTAGGGACTAGATATAGACCTATTAGTCTGTGATCAATACTGATGCTGAAGTTCTTTTCATTTCGTTTTCCTTTATATATTGCTCTAAAGAAAGGAACTATATACACATATAAACCTATTAGCTTCCTTAGAACGTTCCTGATTATCATGTTCATTGCTCGTCGGTACCAGTTCTATGAAAACGAAAATCTGTTTTATGTACTCATTTCTCTTAAAAATGTATATTTTACCTTTATAATTTCGGAAAGCCTTGTCCCTTTACACAGATAGAGCAGGGTGATACAGAAGCTTATATAAAGACGACAAAGTTTGAAGTACAAAACTAACGAAATTATAGCTTTACTGAACTACCCAGTCATTTGCCGAGATACGCATGCTCACCTTATGGATAAAGGCTTTCGATGAAGACATACAAATTAAAACCTGGTTGTTTTTTAAAGTCCAAAATCTAGTTAAAGTGTTTATTTGTAGTAACTGTATCAATACTATCAGACAGAGATCTCCAAAGGAAAGATGTTCTGAAATAAGACACAATAATGTATACTGACTATACCTGATTGTAATGATATGCCTTTAAATGATAATCAGTATTTTTGGATACAATGGCATGGGTTTTACGTATAAATGTATCAATTGTATATTTTAATGTGTTGTAAAATAGTTAAGATATGGGGATACAATGCTAGCATTTCACAAGAGCTAACTAAAAGAAACATTGATTGATTTATAAGTAGGTCTTATCATTTATTACAGTTCTACTGCATCCAGTTATGTCTCTTGTAAATTGTACAGAATACAGTTCCGATTTGACTCTATTGATCACCAATACTAAATATTGGCTTTACTAAGTTGGATATGGCGTATTGAAATAGATAAAGCATATCCCAGCCTGCACTTTGGTAAACCAAATTGAATTAATAAGATTATTATTTGTAATCATACGGTTTAGAAACATTTCTTTATCACCTTTATCATTTGCAATGTCAAAATAACAACATTAACTTCAATAATTTAATATAGTTTGATATACTATTATGTAATCCATCTTTTAGAACTTTGAAACGTCGGATATCGTCATCGTAATGGTTTTGCTGTTTATATCGTTTCTGATGTTGAAGGAATTATCGATCATAGACAGTTGGGTAGTTTCTGCATATGCTAAAAGACGTCAGGCATTGTAAGGCTTCTCTTTGACTTTCATGTTATGTTTTGAGAGTCGAGGTCAGATGTATGCTTCTCGTTCATGTGATAGGTATCTATTAAAACCCTGAAAATTAACCTGCTAATGTTATTTAACAATCAAGCGCTTGTTAGATTGTATGTATGTCAAGATAAATGCAATATTGGTGATAGATAGATTTTCAGTGCACCCTAACGGGCACCATTTTATTTTTTTTGTCACCCAGTTTGCATTTATCTTGACGAAACATACAATCTAACAAGCGTTTAATTGCTATATTTACATGTATTTATGCTAAACTCCGCCTTTCTTAAATAGACATGTTCTAAATTTTCATCCATTTCCTTGTATGGTCATATGAAAGAGAAGCATTTTAATATCAACTTCCTTTCTGTGATTGAATTGCAACCAATCTAACACACTGCCATGCTTTGCCATGAAGATGATTAACAAAGCTCAAAAATGACGTCATAGCAACACAATTGTTCTCTATCATTATCATCGCTGCGTTTTATTCATTCGTAGCATATAGCGAAGCAATTTCATGATGTTGATCAAAATGAAGTAAGCAATCAAGTCATGTGATCTTGACTGCATCTATACGATGATTGATGCAACCCAGATTAACACTAACGTAACGGGAGACTGGGGTACCAACTGTAAATACATAAGGATGCGGATCGACTTCGTTTATATTGGAATCCCAAACTTAATTAAAATCCCAATATACAATATTTTATTTCTTGCTCGAGGAGCTCACTTTTACACTGCCTTTCCTAATTCTAAACATAAGGAACGCCGTCATTCTCTTGTTGTAAGAGCTGTAATACCTAAGAAGGGCAAACGGCATCACAAGTACCTGTTTGGAATATAAACTGGACCGTATATTGTTCATCACACGACTAAACCCCAGAGGAAATACCTCAATGATGAAATCGCAGAGGTGATTGTATTTCTGGTCGCCAATGATTTTGCCGAGGACTGTGACTAGATATTCAAACAGACTGTTACCATTCCCATGGGAACAAGGTGGACCTATGTTTTTGCTTATATGACTGTTTGTGTGGATTTTTATGAGCGGTTGATTAAAGCTTATCAGAACAGGTGACAAATATCTTGCAAAACCATTAGAAACATTCTATAAATAGATTGACTATGTGCTGTCCCGAATGGGATATGAAACACTCAAATATGCTACCTCCAGAGAAAAATTGCATGCTTTACCCCTAAAAGTATAGCTATCGAGACAATTAGCATTGAAGGGCGAAGTGATTATAGCAACAAAGAAAATAATGGATTAGATAGATATCACTCATGTCAAATTTCTTGGCAATCGGTTCATTATTTTTGACGTTGTCATATTCCCCTAACTAACAAAACCTACATTGAACATGTTGATTGGCCAACTTAAAAGAGCTTGATTTATTTTTGATTTAAACATATTTTATTGTATCATACATATACAAAGGGATCGGGCACAAGTTTTCCATTTTATGTAAAACCCTTTCCCAAAAACAGTATTCAACACAAATATTTACACAAGATGACATTATAATTGAAATAAAGTGATTTTATTTGTTGACAATGTGAGTTTAAGAAAAGTAGAAATGGGGTGATAATTAGTGAGAAATGGAGGGAGAGAATGTAGAAGTCTCCTTCATTTACTATTTATTTTGCAATTTTTGAAGAATAATTAGGAAATTTTTGACAGGGATGTTTTAAAGTATTGTTTTTAGACAGAGTGAGTGATCTTACTCGACTCAGCTGACATGTGTTAACATTGCGCTATTCCATACTTTCAGCTGCTCAATGTTCATCATATTTCATGCGATGTTTTGCTTTCACCGTTGTCGAAAGGGCTTGATATCAAGCCACTACAGATTCCTCAATATCAACCACTCACCTCTAGGTTACCTTTCGTTACAACGTATCAACATGAACAAAGGAAAGCTTACAATTAATCTATTTGCTTACAACTACGCTGTACTAACAGCATGAGGATTTCAACTCACAAATTGTTCACTCCTTTTTTTTCTTAAGGTATTGGCGTTTCCCGTTTGTCCCGATATCCAGAGACATGTTCCCATTATCATGATTTCCTGGAAAGATGTTGACTTCCGGCGGAAACAGTAAACCTGGATTTCGAGAGTTGCAGTTTTATTAAGACAATGTGGTTTGATTGCAAACAATATGATCTGAATGGAATATATCATATTTGAGTATTTTCTGTTTGTTCTTGAACATTTCGTCTTCTATAATTAACAATTTGGTTTCATATACAAAAATATTTTCATTTAGGAAAAAAGTGTTTATTTAAGGGAACAAACAAAATTCAGGAATAAAATCAAATCTTTAATTGTTCCAAAAATAGAAATATCGTCAAAAAAATCATATTGCATGTTGATATCCTTGAATAAAGTAGTTTGTAAAAAACAGAAACCAATCTATAAAACTCAAGTTTAATCAAACTAATGGAACCCATTAGATACGAAATTATTACATTTACCGTAACAACCTAATGAATGCTTTAAACTATTTCACAACAATTTTCCGGAATTAATTAAATCCTGAAGCCCGCAGACGATTCACGTATCTGATTTTAATGTTACGATAGCTCAGTGGAATGTTACACATGGAAATCAGTCGAACTGCGTTATTTCATGGAGACACGTGCGCTTGTTTGTAAAATTCCCCACGGAGGTTTTTTATTGTATCGATACAGAGCTTTCGTAACAAACTAATACCGGTAATGCTCTCTAAAACTTGTGTTCATCGACTCGTCTTACTGACGGTATTTCACGGTTATTGATGATTGATTTATAAGCCCATCGGTTAAAAGCGAGTGGCCACCTGCTAGGACTACGTTTAACATGCTCGCCTCCCCAGTCCTATATATCCACTGCTTAGCCACAAACCGGAATCAATGTCTACCAGAATCTGAGCCACTTTCTCTAGTATGTAACCGCATTCTGCTCTGAGACCTCCAATACAACAAAGACTCTGTGCGAGGCTATCGAAACTTTTACAGTCGTATCCAATTCATTGATGATAGAAAACAGCCCCAGCGTGGTGACGCAGTCTTCTTAAGGTTAGTGCTAGTGTGGTGCTGTGTTACGCGGTATGAACAGAAGCTTGCACCTGTAGAGCGTGCAGTGTTAGTGTTTTAGGTTAATTATAGAACTACAGGTGTGAAGCGAGATCTGAGGTATGAGAGAGATCACAGGTGTTTAAACAGGGCAATATATGTATATATATTCCAACATTTGGATTTTTAACAGCACATACCAACAGGATATTCTATATCGTTACCGTGGATACTTAGCCATTCACATATCTTCACTGTAAAGGTAAGGTATTTGTAATATAGACTTATTTAGCAAATAAATTAAGTGCTATAACATTATCGAAGCATTTTTAGACTATATGCCATTGCCTACCGCTATAAAACAACACACGGGGTAATATTTTTGAAGGCTTCAATATACACACGAAACCAAGTCCTGTCATAAACAGCCTTGTTTGATCGATTTGGGAAATGATCATGTCACAATATGAGACATTTCTCATACATCTCAAAATGTAATTCATCAAAGTATTCAAAATAAATTTCAGATGCTATTCCGATGCTTCTGACATTTGGATGATTTCTTTATGTTAAATATCAGAATATAACCATCTAGTTGGTTCAATGCTGTTTTTTCCCCTCATTTGACTGATTTGTTAAAGTCCTACTTTTGAAATCAACTTATTTCAAAACATGTATTGTTATTGATTTAAACAATAAGTGCGGCATCACTACGTTTCATGATATTGCACTTGTATTGAGAATATATGTCTACAGCAAAACCTATGTTAAGGGGTTTGGTTTATTTAGTTTATTTGTTTAACGTCCTATTAACAGCCAGGGTCAGTTAAGGACGTACCAGGCTTTGTCGGTGGAGGAAAGCCGGAGTACCCGGAGAAAAACCACCGACCTACGGTCAGTACCTGGCAACTGCCCCACGTAGGTTTCGAACTGTTAAGGGTGATCGATACTGTTCCAATAACTGATGTAAATATTATTTACAGTGTATATTTTTGCCAAAATGTTATCCTTCCTTCATCCAAGGGTGTTCAATATTAATTTTTCACAGTGGTATCATTACTTATTTTGGGAATGTCCATACGGTTGCTTTTAAGCAAAATTGAATCCATTTTCAAACGAAGATGTCCCAAATTAGGTTGTACCGAAATGGCCTCTTTAATCAAATCATTCTTATATAAGTTGTACTAATAGAACCGGAATCGTAACGTTAAAATGTTAACGCAAGGCATTTGACACCAAACGGTGTTGCATGCCCATCGGCGACTGCCATGCATATAAATGTATGACGTCACAAGCTTGACCTTTAACCTGAATCTCCCGCGTTGTCAATTTAAGTTTGTTGTTGGCAATGGAAGCCTGCGGTTCTCTTTCAATTCGATTACAAAACTGCCAACACTGCACCGTAATTGACGACCAACGTATAAACAATGAACTTTCGATTGACCTTTCATCGTTCAAAGTAACTTATCATAATCATAAATGCGAGAAAGAATTTGTCAGGTTTTCCGGAAAGATTTTTCTCCGTATTTTTTTTGTAAGAGAATTTATCATGATACTGTTTGAACTTCCTGTTCCCCGATGACATGCTAATGGTTGCTAAGTTGTTTTACGGCGATATTCACATAAAAAATTCTACCAGTAATTCGGTAAGGTTCCTAATACAGCCTTTATGGCTTCGGTAAATAATTAATTCACATTCGATACACTTTTTCTCTATTAACACACTCATCATCTGTACAATATCGCACTCTATTCCCAGTGGATGTAAACCTATTTGTAAGTTACTGTGCATCTGATATGTAGACACATATGTGTTCCAACTACATATCCGGAAAAAGAAACCAACTTTTAATATTTCCGTCAAGATAAGTCTTATAATATCTCATTCGGTAACTTGAAGAAAAATGTGAATGAAATAAATTCTAATCAAATATATTTATACGTTTTTCATGTGACTTTCTAAGGGAACCGGTCAAAAAGGTCACATAAGATAGGTGTTCACTTAACACAGGTTAGGGTTTTTGATTTATATATAGCCTTTGATTAAGACGACAAAATAGCATTGTATGTTTTTATGTTTATTATGTACTCTAATCACTTTAAATGCAAGCTGGTGTACCAGCATCCAATAATGTGATAGACTTCATTTTTTGTCCAAGTGTAAACAATCTTTTTTCGAGGCGAGTGCAACACAGCACAACTTCAACTAAACCAAGCAGAACCTGATTCCCTAGCAACTATGTAAACACAACTCACTAACTTCCTGTTCATGCTCACGCGAGATTTCATTTTATTATTATTATTAATATCACGGAATTTACCGAAATTGTACGACTGTTACGACTTATGGTTTGCTATACCATGGTAACATTTATGATCGTTCTAAATACGAATTACAATACTGAAGATAAAAAAAATATTTCTGATTTAACTGAACTTAGACTTATTAAATTAGGGTAATAAGAGATGACAAGATGTCAAACGATTAAAAAACAGACGAATTGATAATTGAGGACTAGATTTGCTAAAGGGTTTTATAAGATAATTTTCGTTTCATTTGCATTTTGTTTTCACGACGCCTACCTCCCCACAATTGTATTAAAACCATATCTCTTATTACTTTACGCCATGGAGTTACACAGTGCAATGAGAGGTAATTTTATTCAGGTTGAGTTCCTAACAATAAAAATAACCATTTTTATTTTTTAACTAAATACTGTTGATTTTGATACTTGATGGAAACTACCGAAATGACAATCTAGTGCACTTGTTTAGAAATGCTTGAAAAGAAATATATGTATCCTGTACAAATAACCATCAAATAGTTCGTGTTTACAAATGAGCTAATATGTATCTAGCGATGTACATGTATAATCCCACAGATTTGTCGCAACCAGTGTGATATCTATGGTAGTAGTAAAATCAATATCGTTATAAACTAGGAGACTTCTTACACGAAAGCAATCGAACGTAAAATCGGTTCCGAATGTTCCTCCGATAAGTAGGTCACAGATGTGTTTTTTAAATCCCTATGGTAAGGCCAGGTTAATCTGTGGAATCTTCTTAGCTTGAAAGTGCCTTCCATTCTGCCACAAATAAGCGGACACGTCAAGCGTTGCTACTCTCGGCCATCAGAAGATGATAAATTTTGTACAAAGCCAGAGCGAATATGACTTAACACGCTTTGTCGGTCGTAAAAGAATAAAGTTATTGCAAAACCAATGACAAATATGATGATTCCATAAACCTGGACATTTCTCAGCACTAGCGGGGGCGTAGATGGAATGATATTGCAGGGTCGCAAAACATTGATTAATTTGTTATCAATCGATTCCATTAAATATGTTTTTTAATGAATTATTTTTTTTATCAGCGTAAACATTTCAAAGGGTCTCTTTGAACCCATTAACACAAATGGAACGCTTTGCATGCGTTAAAAACAAGCAAAACATTACCTCGTTCTCTGCACCCAGCCCCTTCCCTTTAGATAATTCGTTAACTGTTTTTTTACCTGACCATGTTTCTACGTGATACCGTTTTAGGGCAAGGGAATCGTATATCCTTGGATGTTTAGCAAGTTTCACAACATTCTATTCATACAGAGAACCTATAACCTCCAATCTGCGATAGTAGGTCTCTTTTCAGATTACTCATGTTGAAGACATTCACGGAAATGTCCAGATGTCTTTGAGACAGCCACGATACATGTTCTTGTAGTTAATTTTTGCAACACGAAGCATGTACTGGTGTTGAGGATGGCTCAAGTTGTAGAGCTGGTAGTCCTAGTATTTTGAAATCGGTATATATTACAAAAAGAAAGATGGGTTGACATCTTTTCATGGTAGCTTCCGACCCGGCTACAGTAGGACCATTAATTGGTTCTATATTAAAATCAGAGCTTTAGTGTACGCCCACGATGAATCAAATATGTGTCTTACATACTTTACAAGGTGATCCCGTGTATGTTAATGGTGAGTTAAATCAATCTCACACGGGGTAGGGTTAGACAGCTGGCGCGCGCTATGACGTGCAATCACCATGTCCCAAATTGATAACGTTATCAATTTAGACGCATGTATGCATGAACGCGCGATGAAAAAGATTCACAACACCTTACAACTTATTACGATTCTTAATACGGTATGTGAGGAAACATAATCAAGCTTCGTGTGAGAGTTAAACTGGCCATTACTTTGCAATATATACCGTAAGAGTTTAGCTGGCAAACACCAAGCTTGAGGTATCCCTGTCCACAGAACTGGACAAGGATATCTCAACCCTCGTGGTAAGAGTTTAGCTGGCAAACACCAAGCTTAAGGTATCCCTGTCCACAGAACTGGGCAAGTATATCTCAACCATCTTGTAAGAGTTTAGCTGGCAATCACCAAGCTTGAGGTATCCCTGTCCACAGAACTAGGCAAGGATATCTCAACCTCTTGTAAGAGTTTAGCTGGCAATCGCCAAGCTTAAGGTATCCTTGCCCACGGAACTGGGCAAGAGTATCTCAACCCTTTTGTAAGAGTTTAGCTGGTAATCACCAAGCTTAAGGTATCCATGCCCACAGAACTGGACAAGGATATCTCAACCCTCTTGTAAGAGTTTAGCTGGCAATCACCAAGCTTAAGGTATCCATGCCCACGGAACAGGACAAGGATATCCTAACCCTCGTTTAAGAGTTTAGCTGGCAAGCACCAAGCTTGAGGTATCCATGTCCACGGAACAGGCCAATGTATGATTCTATTAATCTACATCGTAACATTGCGTTAACAATCGTCACGAACAATTTCACATATGACAGCTAGTACCAGTACATCACATCAAGAGAGTGATGTATAGGAGGCCAATGATAAAAGTACACAAATCTGATACCTCAAAGAATGCGTATATTGATAGAATCCACACTGATGCGTGTAATGTCCAGCTTGTCAATAGTAAATACAAGATCTAAAGGGAAATACAGGCAATTGTGTGGAATCAATATGGCTCCCTTTCCTGGTCTGCTTCACCTGTATGTCTATTGGGCGTCGTAAAGCCTTTATAGACAAATTGTCTAATGTCGGGCTTCCTCCGTTAAAGCTGATTCGCGCCCGATATATGCGAAACCGGTCTTTGATATAAAGCGTTTAATACCACTATACAATTAAACAGCATCAGCCAGACAATAAAGACTTGGACGAAAGCCTGCTAAAATCTCTATCACTCTCACCTGGGTGTAACAGTGCTATAACGAGAAGCGTAGACCTGCAAGGCAAACGTTAGCTTAATATGCCTGGTACATACACAAGAAATGTTAAAAGTGACACAACTCCTAGGAAAATCCGTTTCATTGTTGTGCCAAACAGAAATCACTTGTGAAGTCATAATATTGACAATGACGTAAGGTCATGGATTTAAAATGGCGCAACAAAATTGCTACCATTTAATTTATTTTTTATTTATTTTGTTCTACGACTTTTTACGAGTACTGTGATAGAAACTATCTTGAAATTGTTTAAATTGCATATGTTGTTATGATTATGAAACTCGTCTCGAAATTTGAATATTATATTTGAATATCAAAAAGCCTGATAGGACCCGTTTTATTAGACCATATAATGAAATTAAAGAACTCATTTACGATCCTATATGCCATAGAAAGAATAAACAAGTCCAGAACCTTTATGGGTACTGAGTTTTTCTGAGCTTTTCATAAAAATGAGACAGAAAGTAAGTATACCATCCAATAAAATTTCGTCTGCAGGCGGACGGTCAATCTTCTCTCACATACTTCACAGAGTCATCGTGTGGTTGCTAGGGATGCAATAATAGTATATCTAACACCCTTTGGAGAAAGACAGGCGGATCTCAACACGAGACTTGTGGTTTGATTTCGTCCCCAAACACGGGTTGCATGTCTGATTTCGTCCCAAAACACCGATGGCATGTCTGATTTCGTCCCCAAACACGCGTTGCATGTCTGATTTCGTCCCAAAACATTGATGGCATGTCTGATTTCATCCCCAAACACCGATGGCATATCTGATTTCGTCCCCAAACACCGATGGTATGTCTGATTTCTTCCCCAAACACCGATGGCATGTCTGATTTCGTCCCCAAACACCGATGGCATGTCTGATTTCGTCCCTAAAACACTGATGGCATGTCTGATACCTTCCCAAAACACTGATGGCATGTCTGATTTCAACCGCAATCACCGATGGCATGTCTGATTTCAACCCCAATCACTGATGGCATGTCTAATTTTATCCCCAAACACAGATGGCATGTCTGATTTCGTCCCAAAACACTGATGGCATGTCTGATTTTGTCCCAAAGCACCGATGGCATGTCTGATTTCGTCTTAAAACACTGATGGCATGTCTGATTTTGTCCCAAAACACTGATGGCATTTCTGATTTCGTCCCAAAACACCGATTACGGGGCCAATAAAAGTGTTTTTTTTGCCTGTTGTTTTTTTGGCTGTTGTTGTTTTTGTAGTTATGGTTGCTGTTAGTGGTGGTGGCGCTTGCGGTTGTGGTGCTTTGTTGCTGCTATTCCGACAGCAGCCATTTGATTACAATGATAGGTTGAGGTCAACTTTATTGTTCAATTATACTGAAAGTTTATCTCGCTGTTTCATTGGTTTGACACGTCTTTATACTGACAATGGAATTACTGTTGTCTGTCCGTGTATTCCTTTTCTTTGCTGAGTCACAAATATTGAACCATGTTAGTACACAAGTAATGTTTTAAAGACAATGGTATTTCATTTCCTAGGGAGAAATATGTGAGAAATCACATAAATGTCCTTGCATTACCTAACCGTCAACATTCAACATCTATTGTAAATTTTGGTAAAGATAAAGAGAAGGCAACATGTTAGGACCCGATATAGATATCTAATGCGAATTGGACAAAGAGTAGAACAGTTAAAAATCTTATGTTTTATCTGTAAGGATCAGCTTATGCGTAAAAGCGACATAATAGCCATATACGGAATATCAACAAAGCGACAAAATAATTCCTTAATAACTGTTATAAACATTTAAGAGATATTATGTGAAGAAAACGTTATATACTTGTAAATTAGATCAGTTAGGTCGTAATTATCTACAATAACAATAAAGTTGGTCTTCAATCTTTTGAACCTTTGGTAAAAAAAGATAATGAAATAAATAA
Source organism: Pecten maximus (assembly GCF_902652985.1). Lineage (NCBI taxonomy): Eukaryota > Metazoa > Mollusca > Bivalvia > Pectinida > Pectinidae > Pecten > Pecten maximus. Next base: position 27,742,272 of record NC_047028.1, read on the forward strand.
ATAAAGAAAAAAATAATTAAGTGATGATATGAGATCCCGCATCAATATCATCGTCATAATAACACAAGATATGAATACTTAAATGTTCCAAAAGCACGCCTGGGACATGTCGGCCTCGAGCCCGCCTCTAACTCTACAACATCAAAATAAACTTGAAACCTTTCGACCTCGAACCCGCGTTTACTACTCACTTATTGTATCCTCCTGAAATCTGTACACGAAAACCAATTCAGCCTTGAACTCAAACCAGAGGTGAATCTACAGTTGTATATTTATCCTTTACATTTCTATTCGCATTTTTCAAGAGCTAGAACTGACATAACATGTATGACGTTTAAAAATGGGACCGTCCGTAACTCTACAAGCTCCTGCTTAATGACTAGCCAAAAGATGCAAATGTATATAAACATAACTTCTTTAGAAAGACTTTAAAATTAACAGGAACATGAAAAACAACAATATAATAGTTATACAGTAGTTTGGCTGATCGTTCACACCTGATCTTTATTAATATAGAATCCTCTTACAACTAGAACTAGTGCTTGATTTTACACAAAAACTTACTAGTCCTTGCCAAAAATCGTTGGCTCGGCCCGTAACCTCTGACTATACGATTATTTAACTGACTAGTTAGTGACTAGCAGTATATACCATCTGACTTTCTGACTATACGAGTATTTCACTGACTGTAGTAAGTGATTAGCACTTTATACAATCTGACGCTCTGAGTATACGAGTATTTTACCAACTGTGGTTAGTGACTAGCAATATATACAATCTGACTCTCTGACTATACGTGTATTTCACTGACTGTAGTTAATGACTGGAACTTTATACCATCTGACACTTTGAGTATACGAGTATTTTACTGACTGTGGTTAGTGACTAGCAATATAAACCATCTGACACTCTGACTATACGAGTATTTTACTAACTGTGGTTAGTGACTAGAACTTTATACAATCTGACACTTTGAATATACGAGTATTTCACTGACTGTAGTTAGTGACTAGCACTTTATACAATCTGACGCTCTGACTATACGTGTATTTCACTGACTGTAGTTAGTGACTGGCAGTATATACCTTCTAACGTTCTGTATATCACGATTTGTTGTTATTGGCCACCTAGACTTCTGTTTTTGTTATTTACCTAATGCTTATTATTTGTTTATATCGTCAAAAGTACCCGTATAGTGGCTGCTGGCCTGCCCGCCGACTTTCTTGTGGTTGCTGACTTGCTAGCTAACTACCTTTCAGTTGCTAACCTATCAACCTCTGCCAAATAATCTTTATCAAACGACCTTGTTGTCGGATCAAGAAGAAGATCATGGTCTATCTTTCCAGCTAAATACGTTTTTCTTTAGACTATTCATTTCAGCCTTTCTAGCTCAGGTGCCGGAATCAGAGTGATTTTATCTGTCATATTGTGATCTACTGAGTCATTTAAGCGTTTTTCATGTAAGTGTAACGTTACATAATCAAGCGTGCGGGAAAGCGCACGAGAAAAAAATATTAACCCGGACGCACACGTGTAGTAAACAATACACAACAATGCCTGATCGGTATATGCTATCTTTTTCCATTACTCATGTATCTATTAATAGTCATGTCCGTGTTACTATACAATAAATATTTAATTGTGTTTGTTATCCAAGACTTTTAATTTTCTTCTTTCATGTTTTTCTTGCAAATTCACACTATATACTGAATATGATTTTGACTCTTGATATGTGACTATTTAATAGTAAGAGTGTCTTTAAGTGCGGCAACTTTCAGTCATTCTTCAACACATAATAGCTTTTATTTACCAATTGCTTGCTTGGCGTGATAGGATATGAAGGTTTATTTATGAATTTATTATTCATTCCGTTCACTGTCTCGGAGAGAAAAACAAGAACAAAAGAAATTGAATTATTTTCAATTAAGGAAAATTTTATCAATAAAACATTGCTTGCCTATACGTATGTATCGTAACATGCAACTGCTCAATACATGCAAAGGTTTACCCTATGCGGTACGTCAATGCATACGCACTTATTCCAAACATACATTAGCTTCAACACTTTGTTACTTTATCGTGAAAATGTAATAAGGAATTTGAATTCCTAGCCAAAGCAGTATGGGGGATTTAATTACCCGTTTGCATCATACTACATGTGGCAGTGGGTGATTATTTGTGAGAAATACAGTCATACCTGCTCCGATATCTTTTGTTCATCGGACGTCAAATTAATCAAGAAAGTTTGATCAATACTCTCCCCATTCACATTCTGTTTACAGTGGCACAGTATCTTTGATATTCCAATATTAACATGACTATGTTAACTTATTTGTGTTTTCTTCTTATCTGCAGAGAAAATACTGATCGCAGTTACCAGGGCATGAAACAAAATGGACATTTGTGTGGTCATTCTTGGACTCTTTGCCTCCATTTTCAAGACATTTGACGCCACAGGTAGGAATGTTAGGCAGAGAGAGAGAGAAGGGGAGAGAGGACGCATTTTATTTTAAGGCGTTGCAATTGTTGACCGCCATATAAAGAATACTTTCTTCCGTGGTATAGTCCGCACCAACATGTTTTAGATCCATGACTTGTTAATGCTATGTTTTATGGGGTGGGGTAGGGGTTGGGGGAGTGTTTGGATTATATCTTTATTTCAATATAAATAAAATTTGGATGTCATTTTATTCATATTCATATTGATAAAGTAAAGGTCAACATCACTATTTATGTATGTATCGTTACGGTATATGCCTTAGACATTCGATAGATTTATTCGAGATTGTTATCGCATACGACGACATTATCTGCTGGTTCGGACTATCAGTAGAAGTTTTACATACATTGTTTATTGGACGCCGTTCGGACTATACAATGTTACGCACAATACGTCAGAAATTACGGTTGATAGTGAAATATTTTGACTGATTTTTTTTCTTTGGCATTTGCATATCATCATGTGGCTTATCTTTCTTTCTTTCGGTTTTGAATTATAAAATATTAAAACGTCAAAAGCTGGGTCATATTAAAAGTACTGCCTTTAATAAAAAAATGTTTTGACCTCTCATATTGCTTATAGGTGTTTATCAGTTAAAATGGCATATATCTGTATCTTCAGGAATACAATAACTGTTTGCGTGAATATGAAAATCAAGTATGTAGACTTTTTTCACCTTGTTTTGTATTTTCTTACCTGAGTAAGCTTGTTACCTGTTTCATATACGAAAACCAGACATCGTTAGCTCTACAAATTAGCTGTGGTAATAAATCATGTATTCCTTCTGGTAAAAGTATTTCGATATTGACTTACGATTCGTTATTCAATATCCGTTCATAAGATTACAGTTTTATTTCTGTAAATGGTTTCTTTCTTGAGAATCTATTGTGATATTTTGTTATTTCCAAAGCACCATCCATGTTCGAAGACAACTCCTTGGTTTCTTATCTGTATTCATGTCTGTAAGCTTTTTATAGCTTTCAATTTTCTTTTTATCTTTCTCTATATACGGAAACGTGTAACCCTTTAATAGATTTCCAATAAATTGTCGATTCTCTACAGAGAAGGTGAAGCTCACTTATTCAACCGTTTTCTAACGTAATAGACGCAGACTTGAGCTCCTCGCGTCCTTGGGAAATGTTATATATATTAGTAGTAATCGCATTTCTTAAAAAAAATAAAAAAAAATAAAACAACCTTATTAATGGATTGTCTGACTTCTGTAAAATACGTTTTAAAAATTTAAACTTCGTTATTTGTTAAACCAATAACGGACCGTCATGAGCATCTAGATGAATATTAAAGAAAATATTTATGTAGGGGTAGAACACATTAGTTAAGCCGTATACGCCGTCTGACACTTTAAGTTAATCCAGTCACCCAATGATTTAATTTAGTAGTTCAGTGACGGAAATTGGTATTCCAAAAGTTTCTAAATTTCACAATGTATTCGTACGTGGTTGATATAAATCAGTGCAAATTTAACATAATATGGATCCTGCGTACGTTGAAACCCAATTGTACGCTGCAGATAATTTTCTTTGAAACTGTTGGAACAGTCTATTTCAACAAATCGTTTGGAGTCATAATGATATGTTGTTTATATATTATTGATATAATATCCTCTTAATTTGAAACATTAAGATTGAATAACTGATATATAATTTTTTATCTCACTTTGAGTATGTTGATTGTTGTCAAAAATACGCATCTTTGTAAGTATAGAATTTTGATCTGATTTGTATATCTCCTACTTCGTATCGATGATGCTGATCTTAAATAATGGCGACATCTAAAGGTGTTGCCATGGAGTAACGTCTTCAGAAATGTGATCATATCAATACAAAACAAAACAAATGTCACTGTTTTTTCAAGATATATACCTATCACACAACACAGTGTATGTTGGGTCCTACCTTTGTGCCTTTTTGAAATTAATGTGTTAGTTGCGATCTAATTTGTACTACGATGCTTTTTTGTTTTATCTTTTTCATTACTTAGAAATAATCAAATTATACAAACAAACATTGTGTATAACTAAAATATATGTGACGTGTAGTTCTTTTTACTTACACAGCCACTCTACAGAAGTGAAACGTGCTAAACATATATAGATGTTCTTATAAATATATGAAAATCATCAGAAATTATGGCCGATATCGTGATGGCATTAGGAAATTTCATGAATCGAGTATCTGTGATATGCAGCTACCCTTGCTCGTGTTCGTGCTCGTATATGCTTGTGTAGTTCTTACAACCTCGGTTCTCATTTTGAATACGTACATGACGTGTTGAACATGAAAAAGAAGAGATTACTCTTTATGACCAGCTGGTCTTAATAACTTCGTAATTTCCAGGATCTTCATGTTTATTGAATTTTGTTCATAATTTGAATTCGTTTTAATGAATTTGAATCATAAATTACTATTCCATTTATAAATTAGGACTCTTTGTTTGTTTGGAGACATCTCATTTCCAGATGCTTTATGGGAACACATGGTAAGAAAGCGCCATTGTTGTTGTTTTTAGAATAGGTAACTATAGGAAAAGTCCGATTGCTGGTTGATCTGTATCAGCTGCGTAGCGTTCAAGCGATCCCTCAGATGTGTGTGAGATGATCTCTGTCTGGAGTGATGAGCGTCTTGGGATGGTCATGAATTGAAATTTGATTGGAGGTTATTTATAACTCCTACGATTGTACCGAGTGTTGATATTTTATCATGTTGATTTTATCAGGCAGACATTTATCATCGTCACCGTGTACCAAGTCGATCTGATGTATCTGTATCTCATGCGGATGGAAATGATTGTTCTCAATAGCATTTTAATTTCCTCATATTTCAAACTAAAATGCTACATTTCATGATATTATCAATCAACTCACTTCTTTCTCCTTTCTCTCTCTATTTTAAACTTACTAGTGCTTTGTTCAAAGACAAAAACACACACAAAAAAAAACAAAAACAAAAAAATAATGATCATATATAAATGTTGACATTTCGACATGTTTATTATGTTTATTTATGTAGGTATCAGCAATTTAGGTCCTTAATATCACTGACAAGTCCTAGAATAACAAAACAACTGTGCTTTTGAGATTAATTAATTAAGTGTCTACTGTATCAAATTCTTCAATTCGTATTGAAAGGTGTTAAGTTGTTGTGTGTAATCCCTTGAATCATCATTAGCATTGAATGACACTAACCCATTCCCTACTGAATCACAAATGACACTTAATACTGTCAACCACATTTTTTTGTACAAAACAGTGTCATTTTCATTATGCAACGCCAAACACAAATTAATATGGATGCCCATCTCTGTGTTAAAGCGCTTCAATAGAAACCTTGACCCGCTCTTTTTTCGATCGACACTAGCTCGGTAACTGGACATTTATGAACGATCTACGATTTTATGTCCGATCCGTGCTTCTCTTCTGGAAATGAGAATATATTGCACTATTGGGAGCAAGAGATGATTGTATTTTACATCTGCTGGGAATTGATACAAGGTTGTAGCAGATTTAAAAGAAGAAGGATTTATTTCTGTCGATGAATGCGTATGGATAGGTCAAAGGGTTAAAAACGATTGCTGTTATGACATTACGTGTCACCACCTACTGCCCTGCAGGTAGGGCGTAAGAATTGTAACTGCTGCCCCCATTGCATGATCGTAAGAGGCGACTAAATTTGAGATCTTATATTTTCTCATCTTTCTTTACAACTTTCTTCTACCTAATGTCCCCCTTGACAATGCCTCACTTTTGGCCTTTAGTTGAGCGTTCGCCGCTGTGAGGAAGGTTTTGGGTTCTGTCCCCTAGCCGAGACATACAGAGTCTTTAAAAATGGTAGTTGCTACTCCTGCTTAGCGCTCAGCATATTTGGAGTGGGACGACTGGTTGGCCCGTTGTCAGTATAATGTGACCGGGTGGGGTGTGCTGCTGGATGTCTTCGGCAGTATGCTTCAGTGAGATAGCACTTTAAATCGGCAAAAGTTCTGGCCTATCACAAGGAGACTTAACACGAACATACCACAGCAGCCTCCCAAAACACACATACGCACTCACCACACGCATACATGTCGCACGCATGGGAGGCCGTCCTTAAATGACCTTAGATGCTAATAGGACGTTAAACAAAATAAACCAAACCAAACCAAACGTCACCACCTAAGTAAGCGGTGACTCTAATTTTGCTTTACCTGTTCCTGAAAACTTGTATATGTCACTTTGCATCTGTCATGTCTGCGAGGTGACACGAAGACTGTAACTTGGTAGTGGTAAGGATTGTTGAATTCATTTAAATCGCCAAACAGGTGTCACTTTACGACATAGCATATACTCTGGATTACGTGAAAATCTCGATTATCTAAATGTCTATGCGAAGTCATAAAACGTTACCCATACGGAACTCTTCTGATTCGTTTTATCTTGTTCTTCTTTATCTACTTTATAGGCTATACGACCAATCAAATAGCTTTATTACCTTCATTTCAAGCATTTTGATCGCCATATTCTCTTTGGACACCTACGTGTTCCCATTTGTTCCCGATGATAGTCTATTGGCACTGGTCTTCAAATGACCTTCGTTGTTGTAATGACGTACACATCTTCGATAAAAGAAAATAAAACAAGGTTGAGCTGGTTGTAAATAGCATTAATGAACTAAAATACTTCACGGTGCATGACCTATCTTGCTTATGGAATACCAACATAGGAACATTCAACAAACTATACCTATAAGATGCTAGTGCGATAATTACACTGTCAAAAGCATATATATGCATATCAACATGTGGAACTTTGACAGTAAACAGTGAACATTAACATATATACCTAAAACAGTCCAACATGGTAGTTACAATCATCACTATGCATCTTAACAGTTAGAAAATAAACGCGTCTGTAACACTCCCATTTAGCAACAAAAAAGTACAGTATGTAACTATGACATGCATACCATTCAGTTAGTATCACCATGTATCTTTAAAACTCACAGTTCTTATTTTTACCACATGTCTTTCACATTAAATCAGGGGCAATATATACATTGTAGATCAACATAATACAGAGGTAACACAATAATGAGATAATAACACTACGATTATTGTTATAAGCATATTTTGAACCCAACTATTTAGCTGCTAGAAACAACATATCTATTTGTAACAAACTAGTATAAGTGGTTTATCACACTAAATCAGTGATAAAAAGGATGTATCAATAATGCATCGAATAAGTGGTTTAAATCAGCCCATATTTAAAGTAAACATACAGGTTAAAATCAACCCGTTTCATGAGTATAGGGACAAACCAACCAATTGCTTTTCCATAGACTTTAGTGTTAACGTTTTGGAGTATATCATTAAATTCTTGGATTCAATATGGCAATTTTTGTTTATAACAACAGTTTAGGGTCTCATATAAAACGTAACCGAAAATAAAAAAAAGTTGGGTCCTTCAGCTCAGTTTTTTTCCCCATGTAGCCATTTTGAAAATTGGGTGAATTTCGCTTAAGTTGTTGTGTGCAATTCCTTGAATCATCATTAGCATTGAATGACACTAACCCATTCCCACTGAATCACAAATGACACTTAATACTGTCAACCACATTTTTTGTACAAAACAGTGTCATTTTCATTATGCAACGCCAAACACAAATTATTATGGATGCCCATCTCTGTGTTAAAGCGCTTCAATAGAAACCTTGACCCGCTCTTTGTTTCGATCGACACCAGCTCGTATCTGGACATTTATAGACGATCTACGATTTATGTCCGATCCGTGCTTCTCTTCTGAATGAGAATATTGCACTATTGGGAGCAGAGATGATTGTATTTACCTCTGCTGGGAATTGATACAAGGTGGTAGCAGATTTAATAGAAGAAGGATTTATTTCTGTCGATGAATGTGTATGGATAGGTCAAAGGGGTAAACGATTGCTGTTATGCAATTACGTGTCACCACCTACTGCCCTGCAGGTAGGGGGTGTAAGAATTGTACCTGCGTGGCTGCCAGATATTTTATCCCTGGATCAACTTTCTATATACAGGGGATGTTTCAAAAGTCTATTTTTTCAATTGATTGGTTGTTCCCTATAGCACTAAATTAAATAGCAACAACATGACCAAATGAAATGCCAAAGCTCAAAATCATGCCTTGCTACATTCTTCTACTGAACCTCCCATAGCAGCTCACCATTCTGATATACTATCAGTTGCTAGACTTATTACCCCTATTAAAGTGGCTATGATTGATTTTAAATACCCATAACATGTCAACCAGATTGTTACATCAAGCAACCTACGACAGTAAGTGTCATCAGCAGTAATTTTATCGTAGGAATATTTCGTTGATAACAAAATGTGTTATTTTGATGTTTCTTCATCCAGACCTAATGTGAGATAATCTTGAGAAACCTGCGATTATATGTCCTTAGAGTGATTATTCATGAGATGTCGTATGTACTTGATGTACAAACAGACGGTATTAACTATGTGCGTACGAAAACGCATTCCACCAAACATAGTGTTGATTACCGCGAGAAACTGTTAATATTGTATATATTAAACAGTGCCAACTGTTTTCCAATAAAGCTAACTGACTATGTTACATGCAGTTTCCATCCAGATTTGACGTTCTTTAAGTTACCTCTGTCGCCTCATGGATATCAATATGTTTAGCCGTTAGCATCATTTACGAGTCATTGAAGGACGTTACAGCTATATGATATTGTTTTGTTTACCTTAGATCTACCGTTTAGGACTGACTTCGTTTTGGATACAAAATGTAGTTCTCATATCTAGTGGGTTGCTTGTGGCATCCCTACATGAGAAAACCATCAATATGAACTATTGATTAACAAAACAATATAGGTTGTTGATGTGTATTTCATCTGATGTCAAGTGACGTGTGAATATTTCAGTTTGACATTTGATTAGGTCACTTTTGTCAAGTTAAGTCCGATAGCTTCGGGTTTCTCTATTAGCTTCCTGTCACAGTGATGTAATTGGTGCTGTCTGCTGTCAGTGCGACGGTACGCGATCACAGGAGAAGATTGACGGCTAGATAAATCGACAAAAGCATGCTTTCAAAATGTCCATTGATGATAATAATCATTTCATAACCGAATCATTAATTAAGATTAAATTGTTCGACACATATCACGACTTCACAGGCAGTTTCAACTTAATGTTATAGTTTTATAAAATGCTTTTTCATCAAGATAAAAAATCACCATGTTATACAGAGACTGAATGAGTTTGGACAACATTGTCGTGAAATATCAGACATGAAAACAAATTGCTATTAGTGTAAAAAGTATTGTGGACCAGCGGAATCTGTACCAATTCTGTTTTGCTCCATTTCGCGTTGATAATACCGTCAGCAGAAACATGTATTTATATGAAGTTTATGTGTTTTTTACGTTCAATTGATACCTTTAGGACGATAGATTCATTTTGTTTGCCCTTGATTCAATGACTCTACGTTTGGGCAAAAGCAACATAGAATACCGACATAAAACGAAAGTGTACAGCTCAATCAAAATCCACAAAACAATGAGTTTCGGGAGGGTAAGCGTCTTCTGCTTCATCATCAATGTCTCCAAATGAGAATAAGTTATATGAATACTGTCAAATATGAAACATAAGTTAAGATGTATATCAATACAAGCAGTCCGTTAATGTACATATTATATATCAATTTCAATTATCTTATCAATACAGCATTCTAATCTACAATTAAAACTTGTTTTGCTATTCTTCTACTGAAATACGATGTTTCCTTCTGACTGATCTCTATAATTTCTATTCAGTTACCAATAAACGTTCATGACAAAACCATTTTAAGTGGAAATAAAACATTGGTCATGGTGAACAAATGGAGCAAATTAAGGTCCGAAAATAGATATCAAACATTGCCGAATTCACAGTGAAATATGAAAAATTATTGAAGGATGTTTTTTTTCTGAAACAACACGGCTATAACTTATTGAAGAGCCCGACGCAACTAGAGCTGATATTCCCTACTATTCGTACAATTTACCACATACGAAAGGTTATAAGTAAAGTAGCAGAAATTAATAAAAGTAATCAAAATGATTTTACCAATTTTGGGTAAGAGTACTCAAAAATCATAATTCTATTTATGATAATGCTTCACGCATTTTAGTGTTACCCTTCCTAAAACGAAGCCTTTTTAAGATAGTTCGTTATTTTTGCACTTAAAAGTGCCTCTTAAAAAATTCTCAACATTCTGAAATGTTTACCTGTTAATTATTATTACCTGAACTTTTGGGGAAAAATTCAATCGGACTTACAAAATTTATATCAACATTTCTTATGGATAGTTACCTATCAGGCTACATATCTATTTTGTTTCTTCATAACATACTGGCCAATCAGTGGCTGCCAGATATTTTATCCCTGGATCAACTTTCTATATACAGGGGATGTTTCAAAAGTCTATTTTTTCAATTGATTGGTTGTTCCCTATAGCACTAAGTTAAATAACAACATGACCAAACGAAATGCCAAAGCTCAAAATCATGTCTTGCTACATTCTTCTACTGAACCTCCCATAGCAGCTCACCATTCTGATGTACTATCAGTTGCTAGACTTATTACCCCTATTTAAGTGGCTACGATTGATTTTAAATACCCATAACATGTCAACCAGAATGTTACATCAAGCAACCTACGACAATAAGTGTCATCAGCAGTAATTTTATCGTAGGAAATTTTCGTTGATAACAAAATGTGTTATTTTGATGTTTCTTCATCCGGACCTAATGTGAGATAATCTTGAGAAACCTTCGATTATATGTCCTTAGAGTGATTATTCATGAGATGTCGTATGTACTTGCTGTACAAACAGACGGTATGAACTATGTGCGTACGAAAACGCATTCCACCAACATAGTGTTGATTACCGCGAGAAACTTTTAATATTGTATTTATTAAACAGTGCCAACGGTTTTCCAATAAAGCTAACTGACGATGTTACATGCAGTTTCCATCCAGATTTGACGTTCTTTAAGTTACTTCTGTCGCCTCATGGATATCAATATGTTTAGCCGTTAGCATCATTTACGAGTCATTGAAGGACGTTACAGCTATATGATATTGTTTTGTTTACCTTAGATCTACCGTTTAGGACTGACTTCGTTTTGGATACAAAATGTAGTTCTCATATCTAGTGGGTTGCTTGTGGCATCCCTACATGGGAAAACCATCAATATGAACTATTGATTAACAAAACAATATAGCTTGTTGATGTGTATTTCATCTGATGTCAAGTGACGTGTGAATATTTCAGTTTGACATTTGATTAGGTCACTTTTGTCAAATTAAGTCCGATAGCTTCGGGTTTCTCTATTAGCTTCCTGTCACAGTGATGTAATTGGGGCTGTCTGCTGTCAGTGCGACGGTACGCGATCACAGGAGAAGATTGACGGCTAGATAAATCGACAAAAGCATGCTTTCAAAATGTCCATTGATGATAATAATCATTTCATAACCGAATCATTAATTAAGATTAAATTGTTCGACACATATCACGACTTCACAGGCAGTTTCAACTTAATGTTACAGTTTTATAAAATGCTTTTTCATCAAGATAAAAAATCACCATGTTATACAGAGACTGAATGAGTTTGGACAACATTGTCGTGAAATATCAGACATGAAAACAAATTGCTATTAGTGTAAAAAGTAACGTGGACCAGCGGAATCTGTACCAGTTCAGTTATGCTCTATTTCCCGTTGATAAAACATGTATTTTTATGAAGTTTATGTGTTTTTTACATTCAATTGATACCTTTTGGACGATAGATTCATTTTTGTTTCCCCTTGATTCAATGACTCTACGTTTGGGCAAAAGCTTTGTTTGTTTTTGTTTGTTTTGTGTTTAACGTCGTATTAACAGCCAGGGTCATTTAAGGACGTGCCAGGTTTTTGAGGTGGATAAAAGCCGGAGTACCCGGAGAAAAACTACCGGCTGGCGGTCAGTACCTGGCAACTGCCCCACATAGGTTTCGAACTCGCAACCCAGAGGTGGAGGGCTAGTGATAAAATGTCGGGACACCTTAACCACTCGGCCTATGCGGCCCCTGGGCAAAAGCAATACCGACATTAAACAAAAGTGTACAGCTCAATCAAAATCCACAAAACAATGAGTTTCGGGAGGGTAAGCGTCTTCTGCTTCATCCAAGATGCCAATCTAGGTCAATGACTCCAAATCAGAGCAAGTAATATGAATAGTGTCAAATGTCAAACATAAATATAAATGTATATCAATACAAGCAGTCCATTAATGTACATGTTATATATTATTTCAATTACCAATAAAGCATTCTAATCTACAAGTAAAACGGTGTTTGCTATTCTTCTACTGAAATACGCTGTTTCCTTCTGACTGATCTCTATATTTTTCATTCAGTTACCAATAAACGTTCATGACAAAACCATTTTAAGTGGAAATAAAACATTGGTCATGTGGAACAAATGGAACAAATTAAGGTCCAAAAATAGATATCAAACATTGCCAAATTCACAGTGAAATAGGAAAAATTATTGAAAGATATTTTTTTTTCTGAAAAAACACAGCTATAACTTATTGAAGAGCCCGAGGCAACTAGAGCTTATATCCCCTACTATTCATACAATTTACCACATACGAAAGGTTATAAGTAAAGTAGCAGAAATTAATAAAAGTAATCAAAATGTTTTTACCAATTTTTGGGTCAAGAGTTCTACAAAAATCATAATTCTATTTATGACTAATGCTTCACGCATGTTAGTGTTACCTTCCTAAAACGAAGCCTTTTAAGATAGTCGTTATTTTGCCACTTAAGAAAGTGCCTCTTACTTGAAAGAAACTATTAACAACGTTGCTACGTGTTTCCCTGAAGAGTTATATAAATTATTCTCACCTAGTATGTCTCGTATTCATTGTCTGGAAGAGCAAGCAACCTGGTGCTCTTTTACAGATATGTATTATCATGCTCCGATAGGTTAGTACATTAGTTCCATCCGACTCATTTACCAATGCTGAATGTTTTAATTTGAAATAAAATAGAATTTTATTTCAATAATATATTGGACTTCACTGGAGAAAATCTATGTTGGGTTATGTTTATATTACGTTAATGGAATGACAAACGGATGTATCCCAGACTGCACATATATTTTAATCCCCAATGACAACCAGAGACGAACGTTTTTGACACTATGTACTCACTGAAATTGTTCAGGTAAATATGAATACTATCGTGTGAGATTGATCTCTTGGTGGCCATTACAATGCCCCGTAAGATTTTTTTGCAAGACATAAATCAATTCTATGCCTAAATGTCGATGTTATTTTTTGCAACTACAGGACTTCAAATGATTACCATATTTCAGAAAATGTTCACGTGGTTGATTTCCTTGTTGGACATTTTATTTAACGGCTTTTGTGTTTGTATTTCCTATTTTTTTTAAATCATGACAATATTTGTAGGATATGTTGTTCATGTGTCCTGTATCTCTGTACTGTTGTTTAGGTAACAGTTACCTAAAAACTGCTGATAAAATCTTCTCATGTTGGCTTTTGTTTGTGTCATTTACATTCTGATTTCCAATAGGTTTCTTTCAGTTATTGAAATTATTCTTTCATATTTTGTGTGTCGCTGCTCTCTTTTATTTTTGGTCATTTCAAGTTTCCTGTCGTTTCTGTTCGTTCTGTTATCATAAATTATGTTCAAGTTATCATTCTTAGTTGATTTTTTTTGCCTTTAAAAACAGTGTTTGGGTACTGCTGCTATCATGCTTACCATTATTGGTATTGATGCTCTCTTAAAAAACTGTTCTTTGTATTGGTAGTACCTTTGCTACTGTTGTTTGTATTTGTAGCTTATATTGATGCTCTTCATAGTGCTATTTTTATGTCGATGCTCTCTTGGATACTGTTGTTTGTGTTGAAGCTGTCTATGTTACTGTTTGTATTAATTCTTTCTTGATTACTGTTGCTTGTTTCGGTGCTCGCATGACGATTGTTGTTTGTATAATTCTTTTTTTATTACTGCATTGATTTTCAAGCGCTCTCGAACTCGAACGCCGTTGTTTGTGTCATTGCAGTCCTGTTCCCGTGTGTGCGTTATTGTGCTCAATTACCAATTTTCGTTCCATATGCCTTAATCTATGGATTCTGTCCTTGAAGGTAGACTTCAAGATATGGTTTCACATTTAATTCAAATTTAATAAATTTTTAACGAACGTGAAATATTGGAAGTTCTTGCCTTTAGACACATCCATTTATTTTCCATGTCTATTGTACAATAATGCCTGGTCTTATTGATCAGACTCACCAAAAGGTCAGGGGTCTCAGGAAAGAGGAGCCAGGTAATGCGTTCGTTCTTATGACGTCACCTTGTGTAGACACGTCGTTGGTAATTGGTGTTATATTTACTAGCTGTCGATTAGAGGAGGAACTTAATGCGACGTCATTGGTGACGAGGGAGGTTGTTAAAAGTTGACAATAATGCATGAAATCCCCAATGGCATCCTGCATTAGCTGACCTTGTTGAACTAGATGGATCTGTTGTGGTTACGTAACATGGTTACAACCTACTGTACGTGCCTGATCACTTGTGTTGACATCCCTCTACCTTCCAGGAAAAATTAATTCTATGGACAACCGCAGTAACAGAAGCTTTTGCATTGAAAAGTTTGGCCGATTTACAAGAACAAAAATAAATAAAAAATTAAAACTAACAAACAAACAACAACAACTAAGATGTATAAAGTAAAACCCAAGGCAAGCTAAACAAACAAATAAACAATCAATACCTTTGCACTATTGATCCACTCTTTCGTAGATTCCGTTTTCTATCATTATTTACTGAAAGAAGACCTAATTGATTTCATTACACCTTTATCTCTGGGGTGACAATAGTAGGTTATATAATCAACATTTATTTCCCTGCAGTGACTAACAGGGAAATTATTACCAAGAGGTTAGTATCCATACACATTGTAATTGCATTGACTATCACTCATCTTGTTCGTCAGTCTTAAGGATTTAAAGTGTTTGCAAATGTCTCAGGAACGATATTCGCTCGATATCACAAAGCCAGTGCTTTCTGAATTATAAATATGATTCAATTAACGATAAAATAAGTTTGGAACTTTTTTAGTTATTTCCTAGGAGAGTTACATTCTAAAAAGAACAGATATACAAAATGTACAATGTGTATCCTTATATAGGACTTTGATACCATTACACATGTCTTTAAGAATTATCTGGTGGTATAAATGCGATTTTCACAAAGTAACGCCCGTTTTGATTGAATGACCAACTATAGTTAGTTTAAATACTATATATTTTTGCTATGATTATTACTATTATATGAATTTAAGCAAGGAAAGCCGTGAGTTCTTTAATTTTGTTTTAAACCATAACGATTAAATACAAACTAGATTATATGGAAAGGTATTATTCTGTGCAAAAGAAAGGAGTTCCTTTCATGTCAAAATCGCCTTACTTGGCTCTATCTAATAGCGATATAGGTTTTTCATTTTTGAATCAGGGATATGATTATCATAAATAAGCAATGCCACTATTGTAATGCCATAACAATTGTTCCAACCTCCTGACGTAAAACATGTGTAGCCACATTGTGAAGTAAAACATTGACCTTAGTTTATTGGTGCCTAAATCCTCAGACTGATAGCCTAGCATATACTTGGATGTTATAAACAGGAAATCATTCACACTAGAAACGTCATTATCACATTTTCATCGTAGTTTGTTAATACTAGCGATTTAACATTTTATCAATTATCCATTCCTTCTTGTACATATGTCTTAACATGATATGCGCTGATGTATCACTGATAAACAGTGAGTCAAGGGCAAAATTTGTCAATCACAGATTTCAATATTAGTATAAGTATAAGATTGCAATATATATGTCACACAATATCGAAGTAAATGCAGTAATATTGACGAATGGTCTCAACGTGTTTCCCCCAATTATACGGTCAGAACGATTGAATTTGACATAACATTCCTCTCTTCTTTTTTATACGAACTTAAAATACAGAAATTCTGAATTATCGTAAAGATTTAATGTTGTGATACACAAGTGTAGTAGTTGATTTGTGATATCATGGTGACGCAGTCTCCTGATTTCCGGATTCCATAGGGAGATCATGGTTTATTTTTTGTTTTAGTGATGTGTTCTCTGATCCGGTTGTCCCCTTTTTTCCCCGAATAACAGCTGCGTTTATTTGTTGGTGGTAGTAAAAGTCGTTTAATTGCCATACATCAAAAAATATACTCAAATACAGAGAAATGTTCCAGAGCTCTAACATGCCAATTCTACGATAGAAATAAATGCTATATGTTTTACTCTGATAACAAAATTGTGCTTGTGTGCGCGACTTCTTCACGAGAATCCTAGCTTGACGAAAATGTCATGCTGGCCACCTGCCGGGAAAGCTGCCGGCTTGTAACGCTATCCGAGGTAATATTGTTAATCTGAAGATTAAACAGTGCACTTTAACAGGAAATGTCGCTCCTGTATCCATTCATTCTGACACTACCGATCGCGTGATTGCGAGGAGAACGTGATAAACGTATTAACGTCTCGCTGTAGCCTACTGGGAATGACACAAACTTAAATAATATCTCTCTTGCGTTGATGTGTGTTTAATTATAAAAACAATACGATACAATTAACGGATCTCTTGGAAGCATTAAACTTCACAAAACTTTATAATCATCGCCTTAATTTTAATGTTGAAATCAATTAAAATTTGTGTTGCATAGTACATGGTATTTTTGTGTTCTGAAACACTGACTCCATTACATTTTAACTGCATGTGACATAAAATGTTTCATTCTCGCCTGTTGTAAGGCAAACTGAGCAATAATATAAAAAATATGGCTGAAGCGTGTAAAGGGCAGGATGGAGTGTTACATAGTCATTCCGTGTTATCTAATGCAAAGGGACACACGTTTACGTACTAATTATTTTACAATAATTTATAAATACAACAAGGAAGTGTCGAAAATTATTTGAAAACATAAACACCAGTTGCTGACAAAGCAATGTTTTAAATCCAAATTGATTTATATTTAAGTGGTGAGTGAGAATAAACGGTATGCAGTTCATGAAAAAGTTCAAAACTTCCACTGTGCCATTATGTTTCCATATTGTTGCGTCTGCGCAGTGATATAATGTACAAGCAACATTAACACCTTTCAGACAACTTTTACAAATGGATTTGAGTTTCCCTGTGACATTTGAAAAAAAATAAAAATCTTTTCGTATTTTGACAATTTATTCAAATCAGCACATGGTATAAAAATAACCAAATTTCAGAAGTCTTATTGATGATCTTCATCCATGCAATCTTTGGAGTTTTTTGCTTTAAAGGCGATTCTTAACTTAGAAACAAAAAAAAAAAAATAAAAAAAATTGCAAACAAAGCATATATTTTATTTTTGTATTTATGCAAGAAAGAGCGATTTAATAATTTGCAGTAATATTCTTGTGAGGTAAAGGTATGGCGATCTGGTTAATGATACAATGTGCATTTAATATTTGGTGTCCGCAATGCAATCCAAGTTTATTTTAAAGTAAGAGAAACTAAAGCATAGCTATACTCCCTTATATCCTATCCATTCGTATAACAATTGTACAGGGTGTTTCAAAATATATGATGCCTTCTTAATCCGAATAACACATTTTATTTCAGTCACAGGAAATAGTATATATTCCACATGAAAGCAAACTTTCTAAATTGCCGATAATGCCGATAAAAGGAATAAGTCATTAAAAGTGAATTTGGAAAGAATTGGATTTCATTTAATGCCTTCTTATTGGTCTCTTATATATCTTATTACATCACCATCGATTCACAAATTGTGGAAGATTACTTTAAATAGAGACTATAATACCATACTTAATATATAATCCGTGACAACTTAGGTGCTTTCGCGATTCATTTCCATTAAGTACAGGGGCGACGATAATGTTACACATTACACAACCAAAATGTTTCTATTCGAAATTCACTTTTAATATACTGTTGTGACATTTGTATTTAGGTTATCCGCATATAAATCGGAGCTTTTGAAATTGATCTATTACTGTTTGAGTATCAGTTGTTGAAATGCTGGACTTTTTAAGTGTTTTCCACAAGTGTCACCTAACTTTTGACACGTCATATCAAAGTCGTTTTCCGCTTACACAGCATGTCACCTTAAGGTGTAAAGTGACATTAGTGCACCAAGAATTTTATTGCAATTGTTTCGAGTAAACTGTAAAACTCTGCCTCTTAAGTGGGACAAAAACAACATTGTCTGCTTTATTTTTAATATTTCTATCTGTTCGTTCCTTTTTATGTTTTAGTATGGATGGGAAACTAACGCAGGAAATGAATTCACTGTCTCTATGTTGAAAATTACAGCAAGCTAATCTTTAATACATAATGTCTACAGTAGAAAAACTATCGCAAGGACTTTACTTAATTTAATCAAATATCTTCAACGATGTCTCTGTTACCTTTGGCATATCTTACCATGATCGATGCTACAGATATAGACTGTCACTCTTTTGGCTTCAGGTTTGTTGTCTTTGACAAAATAATGTGTTTAACTAACGGTAACATTAATCACAAGGATTTCACAAATACTTAATATCGCGAACTTCCCTCTTCAGGCATATTCGCGAATACATTATTTTGCGGACGCTGACATGGACTTCGCATGACTTCTACTTCGGTAGCCTATATCTTTGTCGCAATTTGTTTTATGAAAGTCATATGACGATCACTGGAAAATACATACCTGAGTAAACGTAACTCACAGATAAAGGAGAAACATTAAAGTGTACCTTCGTATATCGGTGTCAGGTGTACAGAGGCAAAGGTTATCAATGATATTTCACTTGAAATTAACCAATTTAAAATTTAATAACTCGAATTTCGTTCAAATAAGGAACACTATTTATCAACTAATTTTCATCAGTTTTGTTTGGATTTACATAAAGGTATTTTGAATGTGTATGGTGTAGATATTCTTTAAAAATATAACAACGTTGCACATATTCCTTTATGGACATATCACAGGTGATATATTCATAGGCATTAATTGCAGAGAATACCAAATGTGACCGAAATCGTAATAATTCCACTTAAGAAGATTTATGTTTTGTTTTTACTTCCTAACATAGATTTCAGTGTACACAGACAATCAAATTAAGGTACTATTCAGGTAAAATTTTATATCTACAATATTTTTAATTCGACCGACATTTTCCCCTACGGCGTAATAAAACGGTAGACATTCAATAAACAACTTCTTGTTGTTTCAGATCCATGTTCAATTCCACGGACAGGTTACGAGAGTTTTATTACAGATGTTCCCGAGGATACACCTGTAGGTAGGTATCTAGTTAAGGATCTAGCTTATTGTTTGCTACCTACATTTGTTATCCCTCCTTATTGATTTTTTGGTGTCATACAGTTGTTTGAAAATAAGTGTGTTTTGCTTAATTGTATGCATACAATAACCATACAAGATTTACTTTCACTTAGATATCGAATGATGACAGAAAAATTGACATCACAAGGTGATGGGAGAGGCAAGTTAATGGATATCACGAACAAATTGTATGGTCGATAACATGATCTCATTTAAAATATTCTATTTCCTTATGCGGTATGAAGTAGGGTGTGCTTGATGTTTGATGATATGGCTAGTGGTTCCGTAATCATCATCATAACTCTCATATCAGATTATGGGTTATCAAGGATTTGACCTAGATTTGTATGGCTGGTGTCGTGGAAAAAGCAGAAGACGCTTCATCTATCGGTGCACCTGGTCTTTTATCCTTGTATTTTTTCAGTTGTCTCTATGTTAATCTATATGTTTTGTTTGTATTTTACCCCTGTTTAATCGATATTCTGTGTCGTTTGAATACAAACACCATTGCATTTGAGTATTATTTATTGCTGCAACGTACTAATGAAGCATATTATATCAAGCAAAACAAATAACAATATCTTGTTGTTCATGCTGCAGGATCCGTATTAGGTAAATTGAAAGTATCTGGAGGACCAAATGAAGTGGAGTTAACCCAACAACCAAACGATTTTCTCTTACTTGATCAAGCAAGCCGTAATATCACCCTTAAGACGGCTCTCGATACAGATCATGGAACAAGTACTATCATTCTTAAAATCGAGTGTAGCATCAGAAAGGAAGCCAACTCGCCATCGGTATGTCGTACATATAAGTGTCTATTACTAAAATACTATATAATCATATCAGAATTAGCAAAATTAAGAAGCAATGATACTGTTCAGTATGTGCTTATTTCGGAGGCATCGAACATAATGATATATGCTAACGATATCATTATGACAGTGATATTTCATTATTCGAAACTTGGTTTTCATCCTAGGGTCTTTTTATTATCTTCCATTTGTTGAACATAAAAAGGCGTTAGCTAATGCGCCGGCGTTTTAATTTCTAAAAGGAACCTCGATAAGAAAATATTCTCATATATTGTGTATAGGAGATTCGATTATAGGGATTAACTTGAATATATATTATGGTATGGAACCAAACAAATAAATTAATTAATTAAGAGGAAACGAAATGTTCTCGTGGTTTATATAGAGACTACTCCGCTTTTAATGTTATAGATCAGTAACTTAAAATATATTCGAGTTAGCTATTAAGAAAATATACCCGTAGAAGCAGAATATACAAATATACACACTAGGAAACACATGTATTAAATGTCATAACCCATGAATGTATAAAGTGTGAACTATCTGTGATAAAATTACAAAGGTCGCTTCTTTCGATATGACTGATTGTTTAAGATATGAAAAAATTCATATATCTAATTGCAAATTAAATTGAAAATGTTTAACCGGTCAACAACTCTTTTCAGACTTGGGTCCTCATGCCTATCAAACCCCATTTCCCAAATATCCTTTCTACCAACAATCATGCAAATAGGAAAAGCAATATTGAATGAATTGTGTTTAAAGAATCTATATATTGCTGAGGTGTTTGAGTGAGAAATCGTCTTGATGATAAGATGAGTCCATGCTTAATCTCCGTATTTTGTAATTCTAGATTCCGCTGATGGTAAGGGTTATTCTGGAAGATATCAACGACAATCCACCTATCTTCTCACATTCTAATTACATCATAAACGTTACTGAAGTAAGTGATCAGTATATTTAGTGACAATATTTCCGGTAATATCATAATTAATCTGTTTTTAATGAAATTAATTTTCGGAATTTATTACGAATTTTCAAAATCTTCAAGTTTAAACAAAAATATTCAGGACGACCTATCTATGTAATATGAGCCTGGCTGTATTCTATATTATAGGATACTGCGCTAGGGAAAATAATTTTCGGAGATGCTGTAGCGACTGATGCTGACCAGAAAGGTGGTGGAAATGACCAGATTTCTTATCGAATAATCTCCGGTCCGTACTCAGACTATTTCGACATCGAGTACCCCTTATATCCCGATATAAAAATCAGGAGACCACTTGATTTCGAGACTCTGAAGATGATGACAGTCGTCATTGAGGCGAAGGTATTTATTCATAAGATCACTTTCAATCTCAGGAACTAATCATGCAGCATGTGTAGTTAATTGTCAAACCCTGCAGACAGTTCATCTAATGGCATTGTGTATAATTCTTTTTATTTTTTTTCCGTGAAAGCAAAGAACTAAAGCAAAACAGCTGATTCGTAGAAAGAAGACCAACACTATTCACAAAATGCTAATATATGCATATAGAATTGAAATAGCCAAATGATTTCTTAACAGAAGTGCCTTGCACCTGCTATCAAGAAGGATTGAACAAAAAGCACTCTAAAAATAAACATCAAATACAAATTCAGAGAGAGATACTTTAAAGCCAAAAACAGGTTAAGTCTGCAAGGTTACGAAGACAACACACTAGGTCAACAGAAATGTCAAACGTTTGATAAGAGGATTCAATAACACGATAAAAGCATATTTTTAAAAGGCGATATGCCTACCATTGGTTACCTTAAAATGTGCCCTTATCCAAGAATGAAAGCAATATGTCTTTTCTGTATATTGATTTTGCCTTTTGAAATTACATTGTCACGTATAAAGATAAAGGTAATGTCATGCCGTACAGTTATAACATGCATGCTTAAGGTCAAGAGTTTTGTTAAATAGATAGTCATACAATAATTAAAAGGATGAAACATACATCAAACCACCTCTATAAAAGTTATGACAAAAAAAGAACACACAGGTTTTACTTTGTGATTAGGAACGAAAACGATCTACAAAATGTATAATACATAATGAGAGGAATTGATTAAACTTAATTGTTTGGCATTCAGTTTTATAATCCATTGTATACCTTGGACGTAATCAACACTTTTGCGTTAATTGCAATAGGATAATCCGATACGTGGGATGAGCATGAGTACCAGCGCCACGTTGGCCATCAATGTAATCGACACCGATGACTTAATTCCAACATTCACATCAGAATTCTATAACGGGAAGGTAAACATCAATGCCACTAGGGTAAGTGTTCGTTATGAGTATTCACGTCATTTTAGTGTAGAGAACTGTATATTGCGTTGGATTCATTTTGTGGTTTCTATGCTAGATTTTTATAACAGGTGAAGAACATGTAGCGAGTCTTAAATCGGGCGGTATTTGTAAATGGCAGCAACATTCTCAGTTCAAATTATCACGATTTTTAGTGAAGTGTTCGAATATTTAAGAAATACCGGCATTTCTAGAAATGTGCATTGATGTTCAAGCAGATTATTAGGTTTTAACTATTGTTTGTTTCTCTTGACATCCTATTGTAATCACGACAATGAACAGTTCAGAAAAAAAAAACCAACATCAACCGCCTGCTGTCCTAATGTGCCTGTATACGAAAGATGTAAAAGCCTGCGAGACGTTGTTTTTTTATTGTACCTTACCTTTACACTTTTGCTAAGTCTATTAGTATTTAAAACTATTTCGGTAACACCAATTTGACTTTCTTCAGTAATTTCTATAAAAAGTTTTGTCACATGATGTTTCTCATAACCTTAATTTCCCAGGGCACCGTGGTTGATGTCATTCCTCCAATCAGAGCGGAGGACCAAGATCAGCTCAACACCACTGTGATTATACCAGATGTACGGTGAGTAGTAATATTGATCAATTATGGATCTTCGGTGAGGTCATTATGGTGTTATACCAAACTGGTCGATTGAAATATTAACCCAGAGACAACCCACTATATTTTGTACTCTTCAAGTCGGATAACACCATAATAACCGAATCAGAGGTCATTTATTAGATATACAACTTGTTTGCAAAAGAATAGAGTTGCATAATATTGATCGTATTCACAGAAAAACTACATTTGGGCATTCTGAAGTCATCACCAAAATATCGTCAAAAAATCTCTAAAACGAAACAGCTAGTGAGCGTCTCAAAATATTTACCTCCACGTAACCATGTCTTAGACAATTAGAATAGAGGAATGTATACCTAATGCTGATCATTAAACCGGAGAATGTTGATGTATTACTTAATTGATATTTATGTTTTATTCCAATTACAGATCCGAGTTCTCGCTTTCTTATGAACGAGACGAGTGGGGCGATTACCGTTGACTCCAAGCTAGCCGCAACCACATATGCGGCTCTTATTAAGGTATGCATATATCGATATCGAGTCTCAAATTCCAGGCAAAAAGATTTCAATAAATATAATTCAATTGTATTTATCATGCACGTAAATTACATCATATAATAAAATATATCTGACAAATATTTTATTATATTTGTATGATTCTTTGTTAGGCAACCCAAATTGACAACCCTTTGAGGTATGGGATTGCACTTATACAAATCAGCGTCGCAGGGCTGAACATAACGCTACCTAATGGACCGTCCTTTCGTCAAAATTTATACGAAACTACAATCGCGGAGAGCCAGCCACCGGGAACCACGATTTTGACAGTGCCAGTCACTGTGAGGAACCCTGTAAGTGATCATGTTTTATTACTTTTTTAAATCCATAACATTGTTATTAAAATAAGTTAGGATATTTCAACAGGCATGATATTGTGTGTATGAAAATTTGATGGAAAATTGTTTGATACGGATGCATGCACATCACAGATAAATCAACACAAACGCATGCAATCGTCCAATTAAAAGTATAATATACACGTTGCTAATTGAAGGTCAAAGTCATTAATAACCATTTATAAAATAAAGACACAATATATTCAAGACTCATTCAATCGCCCTAAAATCAAAGTAAGCGTATCGGATTGCTCAAATAAGTGATTTCAACAAATATATATTTTATATAGAATACGAAACTATCATCTACAATGACCCTTATTATTACAATATACATTTTAAAAATCATACTTATAACTGCATGCAAATAGTGTTTTCTTAATTAATTCACATGACAAAAATGACAGTAATAGGTATGCATCAAGACAAAAAAGTAGATCTATACACATGTAGATTTTATTATGATATGCTCAAATGTCAAGACTAGACACTTATAATTTAACGAAAATGGTCTTTTTCGAAATCAGTATAGTACTTTTAGAATATATTTAGCGACAATCACCCATTGAATACAAGATCGTTGATTAACCAATGAGCTAAATGTGAGCTCATGGACTACAATGTCCAAACATTATTTCATTTCCCTTATTGTCATTTTATATTCAGCACATTTTAACATGTTGAAAAATTGACTAGTTTGTGAATGCATGTACCAAAATGTCCAAATATTATTCCGAATATTAACTAATTAAATGGTATAAGCACACATTGTTGACAAAAACGATCACACATTGACAGCAAGATTCACTCATTGGCTAGAATAATTACTCATTGAATATTTTGCGGATTCTTGCGCTTCATTATTCACTTATATAAAAGATATAGGTTTGGATTTCTTTTCTTGAATTGCAAATAAGTTAACAGTATTCGTTCATCCATTGGTCTTCGCCACAATATTTTGTTTTTCTTTATTGACACAAGCATATCGTAATATCGACTCTTCACTGTTAACAGGCGGGTGCTTTGAGTTTCAACATACTAGAAAGCATAGCAGAGTTTGCAGTCGACCAGAGGTAATTTTTTTTTTTTTTTTTTTTTTGTAAATAATGTTTCGGCGTGAATGCCTGTAGTACTCTTACGCTCTATATCGAATTGCATCAGGATGTACATTAAGGTTGTAAAAGGTAGTAGTGTGTTACCTCCCAGGCGTGTAGTTACACCTATATGAACCAAATTTAATGGGAAGTTATATATGGTTTTTATATTAGGTACGTGATGACTATATCTACGTGATTATTAGTATCATCTCTTGGGATATATGTAAGGTATGTCAGCCAAAGTGTTTTAGTACGTTGGTGTAAATTGCTTTTTGTAGAGGAAACATATTCCTAACTCGATCTCTGGACTACGATGGACCACACAGGGAATATAGATTTACTCTGGAAGTGACGGACGGCAAACATGTAAGCGATACAGATCTTTTGAATTTATTACTGATTATAAGCATATAAGTTATACATATTGCTGGAGTTTATCAGTTATTGTAAATGTGTCAGTGATAATATTCTCAGGAATGTATCAGTGATGATCATCATGTAATGAACCAAACCTCAAGAAGATATCAATGCCGATTAGTGATTCTGATTCGGGATTCCATTAACAATCATTTAATTTCAAAGCGGAATATATGGCTGTGATGAACATATAATTTACAGAAGAATATGCACATTATTTCATAATTATGCCTCGAAATTATTTTTTTTAATTCTAATATATTAATTATTCCTCTTTCAAAACTTAAACTGGTATTCAATAATGGAATCATCAGGCATGTACGACTGTTTCTTTGCCTAGCTTGTTTGCATTTTCAAGTCGTTAAGAGTTAAATGATGTGTGAGTGAGTGAGTTGTTGTGTTTGTTGTTTAACCTTAAATCAAAAGACAACGTGAAAGGAAAAGACAAAAAAGGGAATTTCCATTAACGAACAACGCTATGGCCGCAGTAACTGCTATTTTCTATACTGTTTCTCATTCTTTATTATATTTTCCATTATTAAGTAAAAATAGATCGCTGATGAATACATTCTGGTAAATGAATCTGAAATTGGATGGACTTTTTGTCAACTGCAATATGGATATATAATGTAAGACAGCGTGATTTAGACCATTGGGTTGTTTAATTTTCAATTGGTTCTTTGCATGTGCCAATGTTTGCCACGTCAGTCTTGGTAAATTAATGTATGCGTGTCAAAAGAGTAGACTTGTTATGTCAGCGTAACATACATGTTTGTGTAATGAGGAAACTCCAAACATGTTCCTGCACGCTATGCATGTTCTATGACTCTACGATGCCAATTCGTTCAATGGCATGTATCCATGCTTACTTTTAAATTTACCACACGCGGAGCTTTTTGGAAGGTTCAAAGTGTTCATGTTTACTTACAATTGATAGGAATAAATACACAGAGAATACCGACATAATAGCGAAACCATAATTCTAACACAAAATAGAAGAATAATCGAGAGCAGTATGAACATAAAGATTTGCATGAATGCCCTTAAAAATGTTGAAGGATAATACGGCTGGTTGTTCCAGTAGGGTTAAGGCGTTCTGGTTCATGGACAACAACCGCAATTTCAATGGAGGT
This sequence comes from Pecten maximus, assembly GCF_902652985.1. Lineage (NCBI taxonomy): Eukaryota > Metazoa > Mollusca > Bivalvia > Pectinida > Pectinidae > Pecten > Pecten maximus. Next base: position 27,769,526 of record NC_047028.1, read on the forward strand.
TTCAAAAATGAGAATTAACCACAATTTATCTATAACGGCACCACCGGCCTAGGCTAACAGCAATCATTGAACACGTCTGATTTCATATCGCACAAAGAAACGAAATATTTTAAAATTATGTGACTATGTCGACCATAGAACCTCCAAATGGTTTTCATCAACCTGCATCTCTCGAATCTTTTTGTGGTTAATTTCCCCTTAAGTATTCATCATCTGTCACTGAAATCGTGATACCGTGAACACGTCTATGAATATTGAAACAACTGAGACATGTTAACACCTGAAGTTGGGGAAACAACAATGTCACTATCTAGAAATGGAAAATTTCAACTAAGAAACTATCAAGCTTAGTCGTAAGATGTCCCTGCTCGTTTCGCTATGAGTAAATATGGGATAATTGGCTGACTTTGAAGAGTATGTGTTGTCTTTAGAAATGTCTTACACGTAAATATATGGATTTTAGGAATATAATATTTCTTTAAACCGTCGACGTAAGACTTTGATTTTCTTGTTAGTTTGATAAATAACCACATAGATGTGTATATTAGAACTGATTTAAAAAAAAAAGTGCGAGCTATATTAAGATAACAATCAATGTCAGTTGCCCCATCAGTTGACACACACAGGTTATCCAGGCATAATTTTGAAAGGAATATTGTATATCACGAAACCTTCGTTGTGTATAAATGTGTTGTTTTCATGGTTGCTATAGAACCGCGAATATTGTTTGTATGTTTGTTACATTTTGTTGCATGGGTAAATCACGAAAGCTTGTTCTCAGGAAATATTGTGAAAACAACAAACCCCGACAGAAAATACACACGAACATTTCATGCTATGCAGTAGAAGTTTTATTGTTTTTGCGTGTTGTGGTATATGAAAGGGTTTAAGAATAGGCAATAATGATCACTATATATGTTTACTTTCTTGTATTTTTCTATCCTGCCAACAGACACTAACATAGATAATCTGTTTAATTAAAAAAATCACAGACGCTTATTTGTATGATAAAGCAAATGGTGTTTAAACAAAAGGCTACAAAATAACAATGTTTATTCGACGTATCTCATTTACGTTTCTTATACCAGAGAGCTACAACGCCTATACATATCCGAATAGCCAATGTAAACGACAACACTCCTCAGCTAGTGAACTCGGAATTCACAGTGGTAGCAGAACGTATTCAAGGTGCTTTCGTCACTGGCATTGAGGTATAAAATTGATCTACATAATTAGCAGTGTGACTGATAACATATTCAATATCTATCAAATTATGTATTCGTCAAATAGATAATCTTTTGTCAATTGGAATAGTCGTTATTTCAATCTACCAAACAATAATTATTGTTTATTTCCTAATGTAATGCACCCTCCATCATTTAGTTTACATAAATGCAAGGATATTTTATCTTTAGTTTATATATTGCAGGGTTTCATTTATTGGGTATTACTTGCTTAGGTATAGTATACATGAAATTAAATAAAAGTTCCGTGTATTGATCAAATAGGAGTTTAAAATGATTATGTCGAACTTAATCAATGTTCTACAATTCAATGCAGCTGCATCACGATTTAATATCTGTATGGCTATCTTATCGGGGCATAGACTACGTATTTCAACATATATGTTTTTACTGTGAGTTTTGTGTTACTGTATTTGATGGAAAGCTAAAACGTTAAAACTATTGATTTAATTGTTCTGTGTTTGCACGTAGCACTATCAAATAATAACTGTCATTATATTCACCCTGAACAATTCACTTGGGTGCATCTTAACTGTCATTTTGATCTTATTACATATGTCTGTGATACTCAGACCTTACTCATCTTACATATTCAGCAGTAAGTTTATAATGTAACACTAAATCATTGTCATATTAAAACACCATGATGAACTAGAATGCAAAATGATTGTTATATTGTATTTAACCTAGGGGCAGGACAAGGATCCAAATACGCATCTTCAGTATCATCTGAGGACGCATACATCGTAAGTGGAAGATGTTTTAATCCATTATAGAACATTTGTCTTGACCACTTATCATTCAAGGAATCAAATGGGATTTTCTAAATCTAACAGTTGATAACACGTGTACCTTCAATATATTAAACGTGACATTGTGATGTATATTTGTCTCCATTTTAGCTATGACTGTAGTGGTATACTGTTGTATACATTGGGGTACTTTATAAAAGGACCTGTTTGTTAGTAATACCTTACGGGATTGACAGACAATTGGAGAATTCCTGGAAATAAATTCACCGACATCCCATATGCAGCATAACACTTTATTACATTATATTATATTTTATACCACTAAAGCAGCAAACTTATACAGGGAATATTAATTTCGAGTTTTACAGTAAATGTTTGCCGGTTCCGATGTAGTTTGTCCTGTCTGTGTAGCTTGCTTTGTATTTTTGCCTACATTTGTAGTAATGCGATATATTCTGCCTTACACTTTAATGATAATACAGTTTTGTCTTTCATGATACTATTGATACAGCTGGTCCTAATGTTATTTGTCATTTTGTTTCAATTCAGCTTATTCGCCATCAACTCTGTCGGGGATATCAGTATAACCGCCTCACCGAATGAGCTAAAGCAGAGGAGTTACCTCTTAGTGGTCAGCGTCGCGGATGACGGTGTCCCCCAGAGGTCAACAGTTGCCCTGGTCACGGTCAAATTCCCACGTCATATGCTTGCGTCACAGGGCCTGTTGGCGATAGGAGGGACTGACCTACTTGCTGTTATATTTGGTGCCGTTGCAGCAGTCCTTTTGATAATCGTCGTTATCCTCTTCGTGTACATAATTCGTTGGTGAGTTCACGAAGTAAACAAACCTCAAAATGTACCACCAGCATGTTATTAATAAAGTAGTCGTTTCAGCAAGTGGTGCCATAAACCGTGAAGATAGATTGTGAATCACATAAACTTGATTACATATTATTTCTACATAATATTCGTTATCTGTTTTATATATGTAGTTGTATTAATAATTATGTTTTGGGTGTCTTTCCGTATGCTAGTATATATTTTGGCAAGCATAATCAATGCCATAAAAAATCAGTTCAAATCTGATTAAGGTTTACATAATAATAAGAATTGATTGTTTACGTTCTTTATATCGATTTTTCACTCTTTCTTAAATATGATTTGACTATTATGAACTACCATTATCATATATTGCAGATAAACTGATATACGCTTCGTAATTTTCTTTTTTTACAATCAGGAAAATGATCTACACGAACAAAAAACTGACGAAAGTGAGACAGGAAAACGGTTTGGATCCCAAGGGACTGACATACAAGCCTGCCAAACCATCCTCAGATCTGGATAATAACGATATAAAACAAAACGGTGACGTCAAGAAAATACCAAATATAGATATACCAACAAACATTCGAGAAAATCCGTTATCAGAAGAAAAATTGCATTATGGGTTCTCGAATACCTCTAAAGAAGGAAATGATGAGCTTCGAATAAACACAACTGTAATTCCATATGGAAATTCATTTAACAATTACGAAGAACGAAGGGCTTATCAGAATGATGTACTAAAGACATTCCATGTTCCTGAGGGCAGCAGTAGTGGTGAGAGTAGTGATAGTACAGGCGATAGTAACCGAGGATTAATGAAGGTTCGGCCTCCTCATTCGTCATCCCTCTGTCGGACTAACAACCTTTCCTGGGGCGATATTGACAGGACTAATTCATACGACTGGGAGGTAATCACATTAGTTAGTGTTGTTCATTAACGTGTCTCAAGGTTTCATGAAAAGATAATTATGTTCTGGAAAAAAAATGTTAAACGATTGTAATGTTAATAATGAAAACCTGGAACTATTACAATAGGGCCTATTACATTAATTTTGAGGATTTTGATTTTGATTTCAAAATATACCACATTTCACGGCACCAGATAAAAGGTATATCCGAAAGTATAATTAGATATGATTTTAAAACGGAAAATGTCAACTAAAATTCCATGATCTGAAATGGATTCCTAAAACAGCAATACACTGTTCGTCTGGGGACGTTGTTGTATTGCATTTGAAATATTTAGTTATAATTGGATAAGCACCTACAATTAATTTTAGAACATGATATGCCCGATCTCTGTCATAATATGTCTTGTATCAGTATTCATATGTTTTCGTTATAAATGCGCGAATTACCAAACAATTTATTTATTTTTCTGCGACAGGAAAACCTTCCCCAGGACATGAGGAAATCTGCCAGAAAGCCTAAAATTGCAGTTTATTTTTGATGTTTTACTGAGAAATTTGTGGAAGCTATTTTGTGCAAAAGAATGAATTGGAATATGAAATACAGTAAGTATATAACTTTATACCGAAAATATTTATACAGAACTATTAAGTATTTAATTTCATAAAAATAATGAGGCTAAGCATTTCTGCAGGTAAACTATAAAGTTGGAACGAAATTTATTTTGCCTTAAAGTTATCTTTTATTGGATGTGGTTCAAAATGAAATATCGTGTGGAATTTATTTAGAGTGCTACTTTTGAGCAATTTCAAGGACCCGCAGTGATCCGAATATTTTTCATGCATATACCTATGATTTCAATCACATTTTATAATTTTATAACGAAAAGAACATATACCCTCGATACATGTAACAATAGCAACTTCGGTTATTATTCAGGAAATCCGTTGACACATGACTGTACATATGGAAGAAAAATAAATGGAGTATTTATGGATATGAAAAGAGATAGGTAAGTTTTACATTGTATAAACGTCGAGAATGTCACTAACCATAACAAACAATTTTCATTTCATTTGTAAGTTGTGAGTTGTTTTATTTATCGCTTCAGCTACGAAAATATTTTGCACTGAAGTCCCAGTGAAAGGTCACAGAAAATTACAAATTACGGAATTGCGGATAAGGCTAATGGCCATCTGCTGAGAAGATTCGTCTCAAAGCAAAAGATTAAATACAATCCTTTCCCCCAAACTATATCATTTTCCAGTTAATTTATAATTGCTATAACTACTGAATTATAGATGTTTAATATGATACCCTCTTATCAAATTTTCCTGTCAAAATAAGGAATAATTTATGTTTCTAGTTACAGCTAATATCCTATATCCGTAAATGGCAACATTAATGGCTATGTCATTACTTAAGTAATGATAACACAATTAATACGCCAGCGTCCTACTTGATAAAGTCAAACAATATTCTCAATTCTCATGCAATTCAAGTGCAAACTACAATATATTAAGTTCTTTTTCATGGTCTCTTTCAGGTAGGGCGTTTGGTTTATTCGACAGTTGTCCATGATCCAGATGACCTTGCAGAGGGGCATTTCGACTTAAATAGATTGCGATTGAGCAATCCATCGTGTCAGATTATGCCATGTACATTACAGGAACCACGATATTCACATGGTGCCGTTTTGTTTTGCATGCCACCTGCGGATGCTTGACGTGATCTAATAATAAGGCCAATCAGTTCTTCGTATATTGAAAAGTCTGCGTAATGTACTTCAAAGTGCAAATTCATCAACAATCTACCTATGAATACCTTACCGAAGACATGTATATATCCGGAAGTGATGGAGTATGTGATTACATTACCTATAATCAAGCAGATATATATATATACAACTGTGACACAATAGTGGCAATAACAATGTACTATTGATCTACGTGGAACATTATCTTTCTTTGAACTCTGTAAAAAAGTGTATTAGAAAAAAATACAACGAAACCTGGTGACAACGGATATAACTGATATGTAGACTGCTCAATATTCTTCTCTCTTATTCTTTATGATGTTTTTCAGTTGAGGTTTCGTAATATTACTGCCCAGTATTTGCTTCATGAAAAAGCTAAATTATGTAAGCATTTGTATTATAAATACATGTACTTGATAATTGCGTAAATATATCTTCCATGGCAGCATTTTCTAATAATAAAAAGTATATCTAATACCTTGATGTTGTTATTTAGATAATTCAGACATGGTCTGATGTTTCCTCAATTCTCATTGGCTCAAACATGGTCACGCGGAGGTCAACATTTTGTGATATTAACCTGACGTTCCTATGTTTTAGAAATACCGAATGACTTTGAACTCGGTCACTATGGTGTTTTACAGACTTGGTATAATCTATGATATTGACCCCAGACTTCACCCTCAGTCAATATTTGAATCTACCTAATCGGTATGAAACCATACTGACCTCACCAAAGATCCTTAATTGATAATTATTTATGTTTGTTGACTAATGTGTTGCTTACATTCTTGATGCATTCTTGATATGCGGATGATGCTGCAAGTATGATCTATGGAGCAAAGCTTTTTGAAAAGAAACAACAAAGCTAATTGAACACGACTTGAATACGATTCAACAGAAACAGGAACGACAAGTAGAGAGAAGATTCCAAAACAAAAATGCAAAATAAACGCATTCGTCCAATTTTTTAACTTCCTGATGCCAACTCATTGTGTATATATAATGCTGTTAAAAGCGGAAGTTTCGATTAAGGTAGGTAATACACAACTGGACTGAAATGCTTTGATAATATTTACAATATGACAATGAAGGAGGTGTGTACATATCATATACAGTGTGTAAATGGTTGTACATGACAACAAACTCCAATGAGCATTTGTTTCAAATCTGTTTATTAAAAAAGAAAGATTTATATAAAATCTAGAATTGATCTGTAATATCATTTTATGTTTTCACATACGGAATGTTTCAATAATGAACAATGATTAATACCTAATACAATGATAACGAAGATGAAAAAATAGCAACATTGTGATGAAAATGATACGACCTTAGTTCCAGTTTAAATGATAAATGACAGAAAACATGGACATTAAAATGGTACTTAATACACCAAAGTGTATTAACATATCATTTTAGATTCTGCAAATCTACATTGATATTAACTTGATATTTATTCAATAGTACCCAACACCAGGTAAGCCTAACGAAACAATGAACGTAATCTAATGATATTTGACAAAACGGTGTTGACATCCTTGACGAAATGTAAATGCTTCGTCATAAATCTGACAAATAACAAGAATACACTTCGACATATGATATGAATACTTCCAACAAACCATGGGAATTTATCCCACAGATCAGACAGAATATCCGAAAACTCATTAGAAAATTTCTAAAATTATCTCTAATTATTTAAACTTCAAATGCGATATCATTTTTTCTATATTTCGCATATGATAGTTTAATGATCTTTTTGTATTAAATTTATTTTCCTAAAACATGACAAGTTGTACAATGTAACGTAACTTTCACGTTTCCATTTGAGTCAATAACAGTATGCAATCTCCCCACTCTCCCACTTTCTTTCCCTCTTCCCCATCTTCCTCCCCGATACATCCCAATAACATAATCTCATCAGTTTAATTATAACACGTACGGCTAAAAATACCAATATGACAATTATTTTGACAACTTTAAATATTACTTTATTTAATAATCGGTTTCAAAATGACATGTTCCGTTACAATTTCCAAATGGCTAAGGGAATTTTATTTTGTCAACGTGATATCAAGAACATTCCTGTAGAAAAGCAAACAAAAATTGCAATGCCCATTGTACATGTTTAGGGCACATTATAAAAAATGGAAAAGAAATTATATTAAAATAAAATATTGGTGAAAACATTACTTATTATTAAAACGGTTAAAGATATTTCAAAATCATATTTATTTCTACAACGTTAAGAGCTTTGTAATTAATAAGACGAAAGACGATAAATATTCTTAAATAACAAGCACGATTTTCTACTACGGATATCTCGCACAATTAATTGACAATATGAACAAAGAATATTTCCTTCATAACAAAACAATGACACGAAACGAATTTAAGATTCAATAATATTGAAAGATTGAATGCAATTAAAACTAAAAAAAAACAAACAAAAACCCTCAATTACCTGAAACAAATACATTAGTCAAGTATTCGTTGTTACGTTTGGTTTTATGTACATACATGTATCTATTTATTTAATTCAGTAATATCACATCCTAAGGACAATTCATTAATCATAGGCATTCAAGATGATTTCTCCACATTTCTTAAAGTAATTAACTCGTATCTATCACTAACAAGAAGACGAGTCTGGCTAGATAATTTTGTCTTGTCTCTGAAAAACTATACGTTCTTTACTAAAAGATTTATTCTGCAATACTTCAAAATACTATAACTATTTCTTGATTCTAACCAGCCACGTGATCATGTTTCAAGAAACGTTATATGCCAAAGCTGAGTTTCAAATTCTACAGTATCACAGAATCTAATTTCTTCGTGGAATATAGGGATATAGAGAAATAATGTTTTAGTATAAAAATCTTCGTAAATGGGAATGTTTAAAATGTTTTTGAATTAATCCCATTTGTCAGCCAAAACTAGGGAATGGCAAAAGCCTGTCTCCTGTGTATGCAATAACTCGCTCAATTTCTATTTGCGATTTGATTTGATGGTTCTATTTGACAAGCTGTTGTAATTTAGTAAATTTATCTTCTATAATAGCGAAAACTATTTGTCACTTGTTTTTAATACGCATTGCGTTGTCCGCAAACAGTAAGCCTTTGTCTCAAATATGTCAAAGGGGCATTCCTTCGTTTGAATAATGTTTAGGTTTCAAATGGAACTTAATCGAAGATATGCATTTTCCCCAAGTAGTAAATGATCCAATCTTCACATTAATACGATAAGCCAAAGTTCTTCAAGTATTAAATCCTAAAAATTCTTAATTCACTCCAAAGAATCACTAATAACTGTAAAGACAGACCGTATTTGTGTACGATTTTCATTTTCTGCACATTTCGGCATTAATTTCATTACTAGTAGGCACAACCACTCATATAATCCTTAATCATACATAGCTTTCATCAATAGAAATTGTACATGTTTCTACTGTGCAAACGAAGGAATGCCCCTTTTTATATAAATATTTCGTTAAAGTTAAGAAACAGCATAGTATCATTCTATAAAACTTACGCATTTTTGGATTTAGCATCAAACTTGTTTTAACTAGCACCTGTATATATAGGAAACTTACGTATAAAGAATCCTTCCGATGGCATGACTACTGACATCTTTACAATACAAAAACCTTTCTATAACGACTGACATTTTCTTTCCTTTGTTTTATTACTGAAAATATATTCTTGCTGTGATGCGTACAAAATGTTCTTTGTTTCCTGCTATTCAAACCTATCCAAGAAAAACATGTTTTTTATAGATTGTCATTACCTGTGTTGAACCTATGAAACAACGCGAAGAGCTACCATGTTTACATACCATTTTAATAGTTAATGGGGCCGACATTCAATTAATTCAAGAATTCTGAAAAAAAAATGGATTTCAATCGTGATTGGATTCAACAAAATGACAAAAAATGATTTACAAGACGGTAGATGTTGCATGATAATAATCTAGATGTGTCTCTATTTCGAACAGCAGTATACATGTGATGTCAGAATATACATGATGGAATCTTATACGTAAGGGAATGTTATACAATATTATAACAGAATGAATGCCTAAACCAGTAGTATGTGAAATCATTTACAGTGATACCAGAACTAAATGATGATTATCAGGTACATTACAGGTGCATTTGCATAGTAAGCTCATATATAACACATTCATACACCCAGCGAAAAACTAAATTTTGAATAGTGGCCAGGTAATCAAACATCAGCTTGCAGGCACGTCAAGCGTCTTTTCACTGATGATTCGATATTGAATAATTTGGCATCGGTATATTCCACTACATAGGTATGCCAATAATATTAATTGTCCATTACCGTTGTTCACAATTAAAGGCATCCCTTCAACATTTGGAATACATACAAATTTCTACTTTTTTAGGTATATAAGTTGTTACATGTGATAGCGTCGGTTTGATGAATATAGTATTTGATAGCTTATCTTTCATACATGCAAATGATGTTCCGTGCGCGGTATTGGTTGCATTATGTATGACAATACTTATCGATATAAGTGTAACCTCCTCCAAGTGTTTATAAGATACACATACTGGTATGCAGATTCGTCCTTCATAGGATTAGGCTCGATGAACAGTACCCACAAAAGTCAAATAAACACTGTTGTAACCATTGGTATCCTCATTGTAATACACTGGTAAATGTAACGTTACAAACAATAGCACTGCTTACATATTGTCTCCGTAATGTAACTTCATAGTCCTGTGTTGTTAATTACATCTGGGCCGTTAAAGAGAACCTAATATATATATACCTGATTTTATAACAAGTTTGTGCTCTCTGTATAAAACTAAATACAAGTAAGTACGAAAATACTCTACTTAATCAGCAGTCAGTCCAATATGACGTTTCTATGCCGCTACCAAGATCTATCCGAAAACGGAAAGTCTTGTACAGCAATGTGAAGTAGAGTAGGACCTCTCTTGTTCGCAACCATGGAATTCATTTTCCATCATTTCAATCAGAAAAGTACTTGTGCTCTGAAATGACAAACCATCACTTCGAAAAAGATATAATCCTTTTTGTGACTACACATGCATTTTGTGACTTTACACGGCACACAACCATCCTTTGGTTGTGTGTGCGCTATCACAAGGCTTTCTAAAGGTCTGGCAGTGCACACGATTTAATGGGCGGATAATTCTCCGGAATTTCATCCTCAACAGCATAAATTATGCACAGTAAACAATGGACAGTTTTTTATATTGCACAAATAAACAGCACCAACAAGTCTTCATGGAGAAATATCAGAAATAGACTGTAATCTCTGGCTTTTCTTTGGATTTTCTCATTTCTTTTGGAAGGGTTTCCTGAAAGCACAAGAAAAATAGAAATCATGTTGAAAGAAGATTGAAAGTTCAGTTTGATAATAAAATGACAATGTTCGTAAGAATAAAATCATATTTGAAGAATATGCATAATTACAAATTTTTAAATATTCTAGCTAGTAGAAACTTTCAATTTGAAGCAATACATATCAGGAGATATCCCAGCTGTTTTCAAGCGTACATGTAGTTTAACTACAGCGATCAGTAGAAGATTGAAGTACGCTTTATACTAGCTAACCAGCTAAATTATGTAAATAAGAAATATGGTAAAACTATAATATCGTATGCAATACATCAGGGTTGATAGGGAAATATGTAAAACAGTTTGGTGGATTAACGAAACAAGAAGAGCCACTTAAGGTACGATATATAATAAAATACAAATCATTTGAGAAGAGGAAAGATAAGGGTGAAATGACAAGAGCCGGCATATCAATATTGGTATCTCCAATGTCCCTTAGTAGAGAAAAAAAACCTACGACCCTGCATGGTGCCACGTAAGTTGCCTCCTATGCAAAGTTACGAAAATGTTCCTTTAAACAACATCGACATTAGAAACCCTGATTCTGCACATGTATTGTGTATTACGAGTTGCAAGGAGACAATTCCTGGTACCTTATGCTAGGACTATCGTCCTGACTTACCTCCGAACTCCCTCGGTCGTTGCTGTCACCCCAGGAAAGTTTCTTGCCTTTTGATAGGGATGACGACTTGTGGGGCCGGATCTTCATCAGACCCCTGTTACTATCACCTGTGCTATCACTGTTACTACTTTCACCACTACTACTGCCCTCCGGGACGTGGAATGTTTTCAGCATCCCATTTTGGAATGTATGACGATCTTCATAATTGTGAAATGAGTTTCCATATGGAATCACAGCAGTATCAAGTTGAATTTCACCACTTCCATCGTTAGAATGATTTGAAAATCCATAATTCATCCTATCGTCTGATAAAGGATTATCTTGTATGGTTGTAGCACCATCGATATCTGACGTTTCTTCAAGGTCACCGTCGAATTTCATGTCTAATTCTACTGGATCAGGAGACGGGATCGCCTGGTTTGTAGGTCAACCCTTTAGGGTCAAGGCCGTCCTGTAATCTCGCTTTGGTTAGCTGTTCGTCAGTGTACGACACTCTCCTACAAAAAGATAGAACACAAATGTTTGATGAATACCTATTGGATTATCATAACAACGGAAACAAATTTTATTTAATTGGTATGCATGCACGCATATGTAAGTGCATTGACATATTCAGCTCATCTTCTGTTATGATATAGATTTAATTGAATCAGCTGGTGCATGATGTATAGTTCATGTATGTCATTTTTTTCAAAGTAGGTCAAATTCAAAAGAGGTTCAGAGTCATTCTTAAACGCCCGTCGATTAACGGACGTAATTTCATGATTTAACGTTTAGAATACAACATAGTACATTTATCAACATTTATCACGAGCGTTTTACTGCATTAGTATAGCAAAATGTTAGCGACAGGTGGGACTGAACTATCAATGCATTATATCATCCCTTCGTAGCCATGCATTACGAATGTAACTAATAAACAATCTCTGAAGTGTCACCAGCTAGACTCACCTTCGTATAATGTACACGATGAGGATGATGATAATTACGAAGAGGACAGCCGCCACAGCGCCCATGATAATAGCCAGCAAGTCATTTCCTCTGTCTGCCATTTCGTCCTGGGGACCAACCACACCAACACCATCAAGTGGCGGGAAATTCACCGTTACCAGGGCAACCGTTGATCGAGGTGGGATACCATCGTCAGACACACTGACTACTAAAAGGTAACTGTTTTCCAATAGTTCATCCGGGGATGCTGTGATGCTAATGTCTCCCTCGGAATTGATTGCAAACAACCTGTATATAAAATGTGTTAGTTACCTTGACGTACCACAACCCAAATGAAAAATATCAACAATGCAAAAAAAAAAAAAAAAAAAAAAACGCTTTATCGAGAATAAGTCATTAATTACAATACCAGTTGTCAAACATCTTTGTCAAACGCAAAGCATTAATCTTTGAAAATCAAAAATACCATATATTGTACATTTTATTTACTCTATAATAAAACATTTATTTATGACCTTATCTACCTTTCCTGACATTATAATATCACTTAAGTATTTATAAATCACTCCCATCTACTGTTTTGACATTATAATGATCATTATCGAAAATTGATATCTTTCTAATCATGCATGATTTAATAAGAAAACGAGGAATATCTATTATATGAGAAATGAAATTTAATTCTAATTAAAACTCTAAAATTGATGATTCTTATTTCCTTTACTTAGATTATGTAGATTGTGACGGAGAGCTAGTGTTTCTATTACCGTATATGTATGCAAACGTTATTCAAACACACGGATTATTTTACGCAGCCGATTAAATGTGGGTAACGAGTAACGCCACGCATACACAGACGTAATTAAGGGCGACCAGAGTGTAGCATTTCGGCAGTGTAAACACACGTATTTAATCCTTAGTCTAGCCTAATCTTAACCATTAACAGTTGATTGTTTTCGTTTTAACTAAATCATCCCTAGTGTGAAATTTAAGGTGTCCGTAGCTATAGTCCAGGGTGTGAAGAAAACAATAGGACATCAAGGGAAAACGGAAATTGCAACTCAAAATAAAAAAAGATAATGAATTGATGACAGAAAGAGTTACACTGAAGCGTTTAAAATGAAAATGAAATGTCATGCTTGCTTAAAATTAGATTATGTAGGCTTCTGTTTTACTTTGGAGATAATATCAGGTTTTTTTTTAAAATAATATAATATTTAATCAATTGTTTGTAGCATGATGATATATTCAATCGAGGAACGGCCGTAACGTTAATTATCTATATTGTTTTGTTATATAAAATGTCTCTAAACTAGGACTGCTTTTCCAATTTTCAACATTCTTGACAATATAAGAAATTCAAATTTATCTATTACTGTCGTATTTGTTGTTTACTTGCAACAATAACAACAACAACGACAACAACAACATAGCTTTAAAGGGAAAAAGTCTCTACCATCCGGCATTGTCTGAAATGCTTATAAGAAATATGCAAACAGCCAAAACCACTCTTCACATTTTCATAGTAGCACTAAGTTTATATTAAAACGTACATGTATAACAAATCTAATAAGGAACGAAAATCAATAAAATGAGATAAATGAAGAAATAAATAAATAGTATAATGGCATGAATAAAAAATCTTACCAACAATACTTCAGTTGTGATCAGAAATGAAAAACATCTTATCAATATCCATATTGTATGAGTTTTACGTATATATAAGTGAGGATAATTGGTATACTTACGACGTGAATGTCTTTAGTTGATACTGCAGTTGTGTGTTTGCATCCTTGTCTGAACCCTAGAGAGAGAAAATCACAATAACATGTTTATATTGTTACTGGCAAGACTTTAAATGACCTAATTTGACACGCATGACCTTAAATGGTGATTAAATATCCCGATACTTTATATAAACATCAGGGCTAGTTTACATATGCTAATGAGAGCCTGGTTTATACATATAGCCTACACAACCAGAATGCTGTTCCAATTAAGTTAGAAAATATCCTACAGCCAACATACCATTCTGTAAGAAATAGGTAGGTGGAAGGCTTTTATTTTCTAACCTCTCACATTAAAAAAAAAGTATCGTTTTCGATACTTTATGTAATTCATACCTCTATAACAGTAATGATTGCTCCCTGTACTCGTTCAGTTTCCACTGAATACTCGTCATTCCTCAGTTCCGGCGTATTGTCATTCACATTCTGGACCCGTATGTGGATAGACGTTGACGCCACCTGGTCACAAAAAGCACATATCACGTGACAGACAAATTTGGCGTAGTTGTATTTATGTCCAAACATTGATGTCCAGCTCTATATCTTTTTTTTTTATCGATATGCTTTAGTCAAGCAGCAATGATTTGTATTGATTCTTTTATCTATTTATTTATTTATTTGATTAATTTATTTATTTATAATTTGGCTATTTTTATCATTTTCATTATCGTTAAATATCATTAACGGTACCAGTAATAGTTATATTCCTTAAAAGCAGGTTCTACCTTTCTGTCTTTATTCTTTCATACTCATAAGATTTACATGAATACAAAGACGTATAATACTTACATGTATACCATCCGACACCTGGAGAGTAAACCTATATTCCTTGTCGGGACCATCATAATCAAGCGTCTTTACTAAAAATATGTTTCCCCTAAAACATAGAAAAACCCGCAATTTTGAAAGGAAGGGAAAAAAAGATGAAACAGCTGCACCTACTTCATTTTTTAACGATAATTAAGTGTTCGTTTATCGTTATTTCCTTTCTTTTCATAACTGACATATAACCAATGAAATTGGTGAGATTTATCAGTTAAAAGTGAAAAAAACAAGAAAAAAACAAAAACAAATACAAAAACAAAACGAAAGAGTGCTTACATGCGTGTGCTCTTGCATTCATCAAGCAACCCAGCTTGTTTTTTTTATAGATTTTTGCTATATAACATATATCAAAAGCACATACTATTATCTAAAGGTACACGAAAAAAGGGATGCTAGGTTTTTAAACCTCTTTTCATCACCTCTCCATATTAAAATGAAATAAGTATATCGTGGTATATTTAATATAAAGATTAAAGTACATGTACGGAGGCGTTGTCGCTATAACAAGCCATCACACCACACTGTCACGCCTACACATGACCTACCTTTGGTCTACAGCGAATTCCAGTATACTTTCCATTATAGTATAACTCAGGGTTGTGATCTGAAATACGTCAAGTAGAGGTTGAACTCAACTAATCAAACAGTTCATGTAATAATTAGGAGAACAGACAATAGACATACTATTTGTCAAATGCATCACACCAATTTTATTGTTCAATTTAATGCGTAAGGAAATTTGTAATTAATTTAATTGGCTTTCATTAATATATAAGATATTAAACGTACCGAATTACAAACATTCACCGGGACAGTCATGACAGTAGTTCCGGAAGGCTGGCTCTCGGAGATAGTAGTTTCGTATAAATTTTGTTGGAAAGACGGCCCATCTGAGTCACTGGAGTTGTAGCCCGACACAACAATTTGAACCAAGGCTGCACCGTATCGTAAAGGGTTGTCACGCTGGACCGCCTGGTGAAGAGATGTCAGAGTTATCTCCCTTTATATCAAAACAGGGATCTGTTTCAAGCTTGAATCAATTATACACAAGTGATACATATATGTGTAGAGCCTGACTCAAGTATTTGATTTCTACTTCGGAAGTCACAAGTTTTACAACGAAAAAGTAGCATTATTATGAGTTTTGTTTCTGTCTTCAAAAAAGTAGAACTTCATAATGAAGGGAGCTTTACACAACACTACCTTTAACACAGCGGAGTATGTCGTCTCTGACAGCTGGGATTCTACAGTAATCTTTCCTGTAATTTCATTTATAATGAAGCGATTCTTCGGATCTGCAATGAATAATTAAATATTGATTCTGTATGATATGACACATTATCTATCTGTAAATATATCTGCAGAGTAAATAAATGTTTAAACTGAACACACTATAGCTGATTATTCATGTTTTTAAAAACTTACACAAGAATTTTATAAAACATATTCTGAGACAAAAGAAAGAGAAAAAAACTTTCACCGTCACTGACAAGTTAATCATTTAATCAGGTTATCTCCCCTTGCCATTAAAAATCCATATTTAACAGCACTACGTACCTAGCATATAATAGATGACAGGAGTATTGAGCTGGTCTTCGTCCTGAGCTTTGATTGGAGGGTATATCGTTACAACGGTACCCTAAATAATTAAAAAAATACTTAATTAATTTCGACATTTTAAGTGCATTTCTAAATACCGCAATATGTCCCGATCGACCGTTTGTTGTCTGATCACGTAATGATGGTATGGCATATAACCAACAAGAAAGATGTAAAGAACGGGAATTAAAAACAAACACTCTATGGTACAGAATAGCATATTACGCATGCGCAATGGTCAGTATTCATTACAATCTGTAGTGCTTAGTTTCCATTCTAACATACCCTTGTTGCATTGACGTGTACATTTCCGGTGTAGAAATCGAAAGTGAAAGTAGGATTCAGGTCATCAACGTCAACAACATTGATGGTCAAAGTTGCGCTACTGCTCATACTGGCACCACGCACGGGGTTGTCCTTAAAATAATGAAAAAAATATATCATGAAAAAAAGCTAATTAGACAGCTAATTGTAGGTTATTTTATTTGATAATCTGTACTGACGATACTATCTTCACAGAGAGCTTTCTTTCTATTTGAGAAGAAGGTGTATCAGTTTGACTCCCCGCGTACATAAATACTTGTGGACGTGTACACTGGACAAGGGCCGACAATTTTTCACCCATAATATCCTGTCTCCTTGCGACTGATTGATCGGATACAATTGATACGTTTCATTATACTTCAAAACGATCTCAGTATACTCAGGCAAAAACTGATATAAAAACTGCAACATCATATTGCTAATTAATATTTATTCAAATAACGGCTAAATTACACATGTATGGTCCGTTTTGTCCCGTTCCGTACCGATGTAATGTATCTAGCTAATCTCAGGAACTGCTGATGCGATCCTCACCAAACTGTGTTTCGGGGTGTAACGTGGCAGCGAGGGCATTTATGTCTTACAGCAATTGATTTCCCCTTACTAAAAAAATCCGCTGCCTATTAGAACCTTCCCTTTCTTTTCGTATTACCAGTTAACTTTTACTATTGAAAGTTGGCTATACCATTAGTGCAGCATAAATATGAGAATAAATATACGTGTGATCCTATAACCTTTGCAAGTAAGTATTCGTTTATGAGATTCAATCGCGCAATGAAAAAGGGAAAGCCATCTAGAGACTAATTTGACAACAGAACACTATGTAATTATGAGATATAGTTAAGTTTTTGATACTTTTGGAAACGAAGTTGCAGGTAATAGAAAGCTCGTTAAAACAAAAGACTTCAGGAAACGAGACAATGTCAGAAGAATAAAAAATCCATCAGGGCAATGGTTATCATTATCACCGATAGTTTTACACAGAGAAACAAGTCGCAGCAATACATGTCCATGACCTTAAAAAATTCTCTGAAAGCACTGATATCTTTTTTTTATTTTAATTGAATTTTATTTTAGTCCCCCACCAATTTACTCTTTCAACAAGTTAGATAGCAATACTTAAGGACCCAACCATATCCACCAGTAAGGCCGTATTTCCTATTTCATCGGGATCGGCATGTATAGTTATTTGACCTATTTACGTTTTTAAAGGATAACATATCTTACTGTATAGTTGGTAATTTTCGCGGGGAACATAATTTCACTATATTCGCGGTCATTGAATATAGATCGAATATGAAAAACCGTTTTGGAATATATAATACATGTATATAAACAAAAATGTATAGATATATTTCCGTTAACTTTTGAATGTCATGATTATAAGTGGAAGTTGCTTGAAAATTTGATATCCACGTAGACTAGTTCTTACTTTTGACAATCGCGACATAGTTACCTCCGCTAAACTAAACAACCACAAAGTATATTATGAGCATTAGTTCTTGACTTCAACGAAAAAACGCAATTTAATTGTTTAATATATATACATGTAACAGTAGTGACCCGACTGAAACTCACCTTGGCCTCTATTTCCACCGTGAGAGATTTAATCGTCTCGTAGTCGAAGAGCTGTTTTAGTTTGATATCGGGATATAGAGGGTACTCGATATCGAAATAGTCTGAGTTCGGTCCGGGCAGTATCCTGTACGATATCTGGTCATTACCACCACCCCGCTGGTCAGCGTCAGTCGCTATAGCATCGTTAAATACCGTTGTGCCAATGGCCGTGTCCTGGAAAATTGAATTAATATAAATTTTGGTAAAACAAATTTACTTGGATTTTACCTTGATTGGAATCATGGGTGTCGTTGTGACCTTGATTGGTATGAGGGGTGTTGTCGATGAAGAGCACGAACCTACCACAATTTGAACTAGATCGGTATGATGGGTGTTGTCAGGACCTAGATTGGTATGACGGGGTGTGTTCATGAAGCAGAAGACGCTTACTCTTCCAGAACACCTGGTTTTAGTCTCGTTGAACATTTCAAATCTATATTTTTGTCCATATTTTGCCCACTTGTTATCGTTTTTTTTAAATTAGAATTATGGTTTTGTTATTATGTCTGTATTCTTTGACGTATTTGAGTGTTGAGATTCCGTCTTTAAATGACCCTAGCTGTTAATTAGACGTTAAGCAATACAAAATCAAACTAAACCAAACTATTGAGATTATCATCATTTTTTGGTTTGATTTGTTTTTGTTTAACGTCCTATTAACAGCCAGGGTCATTTAAGGACGTGCCAGGTTTGGAGGTGGAGGAAAGCCGGAGGACCCGGAGAAAAACCACCGGCCTACGGTCAGTACCTGGCAACTGCCCCACGTAGGTTTCGAACTCGCAACCTAGAGGTGGAGGGCTAGTGTTAAAGTGTCGGGACACCTTAACCACTCGGCCACCGCGGCCCCTAGATTATCATCATGCAATCAGCTACATTCATGCTTTCTGTATACTGTAAAAGTAAATATTAGAGGGGTGACCTCATTTAAGGGTTTTTTTTCGCGTTAGGAGAATTACGATAAATTATGATTGCGTTAATTGCATATTATAATATATTTAAATTTGATT
The DNA here is from genome assembly GCF_902652985.1 of Pecten maximus. NCBI lineage: Eukaryota > Metazoa > Mollusca > Bivalvia > Pectinida > Pectinidae > Pecten > Pecten maximus. Next base: position 27,789,143 of record NC_047028.1, read on the forward strand.
TCGTCAAAATTATACTTTATAAAGTATTAGATACGTTATATTTTGATAATTCCTATGCAAAATAGTGTGTACGATTGTACGTAAACTGGCCACAAAAACTAGAAAAGAATTGATTCTGCCGCATCCATCCTGGTTTTCACTTAAAGTTTCTTCTACGAAGAAAGCTTGGTTAAACTAAACTCTAACCCAGATTTTATTATCATGGCTAGTCGCCGAGAAATCGCATTCTTCTGTGGTATGTAGGGAATGTAAAATGTAAAAAGTAACGAGTGTAACGTAACAATATAATCTTACCTCTGTGATATTGACGATGTAGTTCGAGCTGGAGAAAATTGGCGGATTGTCGTTGACATCCTCTAAAATAACCCTCACAGTTAGTGGTATCTGTAACATAGAATCGTAATACTACAATGATGTCTAATGGAGGTGAAATGTTACAGTCAAATTGTATTTGCAGTACTTTGTCAATAACTTTTGGTTGTGGGAGAAAAAAATCTGCCCTGCTGATGACGGGTTAAGTATCACTATTAGGACCGCTTGTATACGATTTGATACTCGTGTTAGCAGGGACAGTAAGAATTTGAGTTACAAATATCGGTACTTTGGCGTAAAATACAAGATTTTAAAGCTGAATAACAAACTGAACAGGACATTATTCCGTCAACTCCTTCAGTTGAATATCCAATTGCGCTTCAGACAGACATACCATGACACTTGTAAATACCAGCATAACGACCCCAGTAAAACAAACGTAGGGAGAGCGATAAAGGTGTTCAAACGGAATATCGCATCCTTATTGCCCGAATTAGAGTCGCTAAAAATCAAAGGGAATTGACGGCGAGACTAGAAGTATTCAAAGTGAAATAGTTGGACGGTGAAGGAGAAGGTCGCTTAAATAAAGCTGTCTGGGTCTCCGTGTAATTTATAGCAGCATGTTCATGGTTTTTCAGCACCATGACTGCCAATACGTGATAAAGTGCCAGCCGACACGCAAACGCTGGAACTTTTCTCTTGATTACAGATGCAAGCGATGGACGACCCGTCAACACAACGCTAGGTGGAACCCAACTCAACAATGCTACATATCAAATACTGTAACTATTTTCTACTTCGCGAATTCTTTATTTCACGAAATTTCTCTTCAGACATATTCGCGAAAAACATGACTTTAAAAACACTGGTCAAGAAATGATTTTAATTTCGCGAATGATGAGCTACACGTAGTAATGGCTTTTGTTATCGATAACCTTGGTCGCCATTTATAGGTGTCTTCGTACAATGATTCGCCGAGAATTTGAATTCGCCATTTACTCCCATCGCGTATTAACGCGAAAATAAATTCCACGGGAAATATAGATATAGGGACGATTTAGGCAGAAAACTTTGAATGGAATTGAATATTAACCAATGTCAAGTACCAGTGCAATAATACACCTATAAATGTCCTGAACGTGGTTTCGATCGTTGTTTTCCCAAAAAGGTACTCCGCAGCTTCAATATATTCATCAGTTGTTAGGGCAAACATCGTTATCTCGATAAATAGTTTGTTGGGATACTTTTAATTTCAATTAAGTAACATTGTTATGTTGTGATACAAATGTGAGAATTATGTTAAAAAATAAAACAGTGTACCATATCGTACTTACTGCCGAAGTGATCGTCTACCGATTCGATATTTCGCCATATTACCATATGTCTACACGTGGATGTTTTTTATCGTTGTTTTATTGGACTAGGTCCGTTATTCGGTTGATCCGGGCGTTATACAACCTTTTGACTTCGGTCAGCTAATTAGGTTTCGATCTCTCCCGAGGTCCAACCAAGTGGATTAGAAAAGGCAACATTGAGCTAAGAACAAACGTATAATCGACAATGTCTATTGACAACGACGACCCTGTTGATTGTGTTGTATGTATTAAGACAACTGCGACGATTTGATTGCTGGCAAATCGTTAGTTCCGCTTTAGACTCTCAGTATATCAAGAAAAATATTAATTTAATTGTATTATATCATCACGTCTACCTAGCTTTGAAAACCAAGGATAATTTTTTGGAACATTGAAATAATATTGGTTTTGATAAGAGGTGTATTCATGGTTTTTCAGAATTGACATAGGAATGTTGCTTAAATAATTTTATAGTGACTTTTACCGAGTTTCGTAACTTTTTGTTCAGACTACTTTTTGCTTCGTTTTAATTTTCAATCTTCCACTGGATTTAGTCAAGGGTCTCTGATTTCGGTCCAAATATTTTTCTCAGAAAGATTTAATTCAAATTTTTACTGTTAAACGGGAATAACACTGACAGAAATACTATAACCACATCAAACCTGACACTTATATGAACATCATGCAACCACGCTACAAATTACAGTTCTATAATTGTTTCTCTATAATGACAGAAAAAAACCAAGGGTAACACTATCCACTCCGGCCATAAAATAGCAGGGCAAAGAAATAAATGGCGATATATCTAAGTCTGTCTGCAAATTTGTTTGTTTCGAGCTAACTCAGATGATGTAAATCTCCCCGGAAATGAGTGAACACGGCAGTTTTAAGAGCCGGGAATGAAATAATTCAGTTCTGTAAAACAGGATTTCTTACAGAATGACAGATAAGAACACACACATCATGATTACGTAATCAGGTTTCTCACAAGAAACTATTAGCTTGATCGAACTTGACGTCGTATATATTACTTCCTAATAAATAAATAGATAAATAAATAAATCGAAAAATAAATAAATCAAAATTCACATAAGCCGTCCTTAGTTGTGAACTAGACAGGGGAGTATTTTATAAAAAATTCGACGCAAGTCTCAAACAAACACACCGAAGACGAGATCGTGTTTTTGCCCTCTGTCGGCTGACTTGCTTATGCTTTCAAAGGAAGCTGATTATACTGAAGAGCTCAATAGAACAGGTAACATAGACCAAGCAAAATCCTTCAATTACACATATTAGTTGATTGAATATGTGTTATCTTTAAATAATTAATATATTCCTTAACATCAGCCTATTATCATGATCTTAACTTACTATGTAATATACAGTTACAGCTTACAACTATACTGTATGATTAGCGTAATCATTTCAATTTTTCAATTATTAGTTTTCCATTTCTAGGTAGCAACATGCTTGCATCCTCTACATTCAGTGTTATCCTGTCGCAATTGATTCGATATTTCATGGGAATGTTTCTATTATCGCGATTTTTGTTACCACTAAATGATTAACGGTCTACATCGGGATCTCACTTGGAAGTAGTCTCTTTCCTGTTGCGATAGGACAACAAATGTTTAATATGCTTGTTAGATTTACATTTACCTGATAGTTTCATTTGGACACCACCTAATCTCTCGTTGAAATTTTTAATTTAACCCGGATATGACCTTGTTGTCATGGCGATGAAGAAATAGACACATACTCTAGAACACATATACATCAAAACATATTCATTTACTTAGTAAAACAGCCACAAACGTAAGAAACACATTTCCCTCATGGAATTGGTTCAAGTGATACAGTAACTGATTGACTGAATTAGTTGTGTGAGACCTTTAATTTTGACAGTGTTTAATCAATTTAACATTAAATGATGGTTTCGTTATTATGTCGTTATTTATGTTGTTTTAGTTTACAAGGTATACCGATACAAATGTCAATCATGTCAATGATATACAATATGCTTATGACTGACATCCTCTTTGATTCGTCTTACTACGATAATAAAGCACAGTTACACTTATTGACGCAAGTGCTGTCAATCCCATAAATGCCCGGTTGGCATTAATGTATTGAATGACATCAACTGAATCCGAAAATGCAACCAGTGTTCGTGTCTAATCGACAGTGATATCTTGACTCAGACTATAAATGCCTTTTCAAATATGTATATAAGTAACATATACACATGTATATATTCACTCAACACATGGCTTTTTAGGGGGAAATGTCAAATGCTCGTCTCAGGTATCATTTGATTTGATTTATGTGAACATTATATAATAAATTGCAATTTGAAGGTTACACATGTATATTCCTGAACATTGTTATGAGTATCTCACTTACCGGTGGTAGATCTATTTCATTTATGATGCGACAGTCGACTAGGAGGGTAATTGTTCCGGTACCCTGATCAGTGTCAAGCGCCACCTGGAGAGTGATGTTCCGGCTGACTTGATCCAGGTGGAGATAATTGTTGGATTGTTGAGCCAAGTTCACTGTATCAGGGCCGCCTAAGACATCTAGCTTCCCCAATACAGAACCTTTTACAATACAAGATTTAATTGTTTATACTACAATAAATAAATAACGAAAACAAAAACCTAAATATGGAAGAACAAAATAATAGCAATATATGTATGTACATCAAAACCTACATAACTATATTTATCGAAAATATATAAATTAGTAAGAAACAATTTAAAGAATTGTTTTCGTGCATTGTCAAAGTGAAAGATGAATTGTTTGCTAGGAGATGTTAATTTAAGCAAGAACGATATTGTATATGCTATATCTAAATGGGGAATCTAAACAACAAGAAAGCAAAACTCAAACGCGATATTTCTCTATGCTTTAGTACAACATACCCACTGACTGGAATAAAGTATATGTATTATATGTAAACATCAAATGTGTTGCATCAAATCAAAAGATACTGTATGCTAATCATTTATTCATTCTATGGGTTTTGCTGTCATTTCAACAGCAGGGGTAACATGAGGACGAACGTCGAGGAGAAACCAACCAGAAGAAAGGGTATTGAAATAAATAGCGAAGAGTAAAAGACAAAAAAAAAGATAAAAAAACATCATTGCATTTGGACAAGAAGGTACATTTTGGTCTCCTCAATATCTATTCATCAGAAAACATGGAAGGGAATCCCCGCTTTTAAAATTGCCAATTTTAGTCGTTTTCGCTTTAATCCTATGGGATATGTAATAGATGTTGTTTATTTTGGTTGTTAATGATGATGACACATAATGTAAGATAATGTTTGTATCGTTACATACCAACGGGTGTATCTTCTGGTACATCAGTTATAAAACTTTCATATCCTGTCGACGAAATGGAACATGGATCTGCAATAACAACAAAAAAGACATACAATAAACAAGCCGTCAACAAATTTTGTATATACTGTCTTTGCTTAAAATTCTGTGTCCAAACTAGTATTTTTTTTTCATGTATAAACTTTTGACAGAGTCACGGGAAAGAATTCACAATCGTGATTTTGTATATGCATACTGCAAATTGAGATTGGATAAGATGCAGACGGAATCCTATTTTTGTGCAATTAAGTCATTCACTGTCTAATCAGAATTGTTGCATGTTTATTGCGAAAAGGCGGAATTGATTGCAACTGACACCAGAAAATCTGTGTTTGTTGACGTATAACTTGCAGGAGGCTGAATTGTCCTAATACAGGAAATCCTCCTCAACGCTTTACATAAAGTGCAATCAGAGGAAAACAAGAAAAGGTGTACACAGATCACATGAAATAGGTTTAATTAGGTTAACATTACTTGTAAGCTAGACACAACCATTAGCAGATTAACACTAGTGTTTGTCAATGTGCATCTGGCAGATAATGACAGATCATAGACCTTATTAGCATACAATGCATATTGGCCCAGTACAACAGATACTAATTAGAACAAACATTCGAATGTAATCATTCGGTTGGTTTTAGTTTACATTGATGATATCTAGTTGCTTCATTCCTGGCTGATTACCATATAAGCACATAGTCGTTGAGTTTTGAAAAGTCAAATATTTGTTTAAAATCGTTTTCTACACATGTTTTTCATACAAAAACTTCATATTTACAAGGTGTATAAAACATGTATCATCCTTAAAAGAAACCAATTATATTATATTCCATATTAAGATGGACACTAAAAAAGTAACAACTCCAAAATGTGTAGCATAATCTTTGACGGCGTATATTTATAACAAGTAGCGCTACTGCTGTTTTCCAGTAACAAGATAACATTTGAGAATTCCTTAATAAAAGCATTGTAAAGTACAAAAAACGCAACGACGTAATTTGCCTTCGCTTCACTCACATCTGAACAGAGAGACACACAGCCGATAGAATGGACTCTTTTGATAGGTCATTACTGTCAAATGTTGATATTGAATTTCATTTAACAAGGAGTTACTTTACTACATAAAGAGAGCGATACTTTGGTCCCTCACTCAAGGTCGTTAGGGTGATGTGGGATAGGACATCTAAGGTCTTGGTAGACATTACCACTACACGAGGAATAGTCTGAGCTAATGATTATATTGTGTTGGTGACTTTAATATGGAAACAGTAGTGTGTATTTTTCTGATGATAACATAATTCTTGTTCATAACGACTTTCTTGTGACTACAGCAGTTGTCTGCGGGTGACATTGATCACTTGGCGTCTTCCATCTATGTCAGGAAACTAACTTCAATTATAGCATGCGATAGTCATAACTGATGTAACAGTTTCATTTTTTTAACATTTAATGCTTTAGAAATTCATTACTGTTGCGGTAACCGACGCCGTATCGCTCGTAGAAAGGTGTGACGTGCTTCATAACGAATATGCAGAAGAATATTTCTCAATTGTGCCTCACGAAATTAATTCTAACATGACAATACTCCTTCCCTAAATCTTGTAATCTTGGCGATAATGGCTTTTGCCGGAGCTGTATGGATGACTTCATTAGTGTGGTAGACTACGTATGGCGTGTGTAAAAAGCCAGCATTAAACTTCGTCACAGTCCCGGTTGGATGCGGCATATTGACATCAAATACCGCACATTTCTTGCATGCGCACGCCATCGCTTGTGGTGCGACAATCGGACACAGCGACGATATTTCCGTTTAAACCGTTAGGGTTTGATTTCTAGATTAAATTTATCCACATGATTTCTTTTCAATGGAGTCACATGATTTTGCATGATTTTTCACTTCTGTCATTACGTTACGTACAGGCATACAAAATGCAAGCCATCAAGAATCTGACAAGTGATGTGATTGATAGTAGATCTTGCACGCAAAATATATGCACAGAAACCAGTATAAAAACTGATTAATGACGAATATAGCCACTTTATGACTACAAAGTGCTGCTTGATATGCAAATTGATCAATTAATGCAACACGTCATCCTCAAATATATAATACATATAAAACATAATCTCCAAAAAATTGCTTAGTAATATGATTCATAATCATTTAAATTAATCTAGAAATATTTCTTTGTCTTTCTTTTGAATCGCCAATTAATAGATGAAGTTTCAGTACCACAATTTAATTGTAAAACGCTTAACAGAGATTAATTTAACCTTTCCTTTAAATGAGAAGCGTAGTATCATAAATCAATGCTAATATGTCATAACAAACCAGGTAATCCATATAATCATGCTATATTGTAGAATTTGCTCCACTAAAATTCACTTACATCCAAATTGTTCCGATTACAGAAAACAATTATCATCTAGACTGACATTTATTACTAATTAGACTATAATGCAATAAATTAAATAACATAAAAATGTCGATTAACTGCATCCCCAATCACAACGAGCGGTGCCAGTGTAATACTATAGCAATTAAACAACAGGTCCCCTTTATATAAAAGAGTTTATTTCACATTAAGAAAAATCTAAATAAAACGCAGAATACTATTGTAAACTAATTAAGACGATATATACTCCTTGCTATATCATCATTGGTACTGTACAGAAAAAATGCCGTTTTTTCCCGCAAACTATTACAGGGTTTTCTGATGAAATTTAAATGAATGAGTATGTCATAACTTTTGTTTCTTTCTTTGGAAATTGTCGATCTGGCAGATTTGTATCCTATCGAAATCGTTAGAGGAAAATTAGCCTGATAGAAAAAGAGAAATAAAAGTCTGTTTATTGTTATAATTGACTACCGGTTACCCGGCCCTGTGAACGTAAACATGTAACAGATGGTGATCAACATCTCTAAACATCTTCGTCAGCTAGTTTAGAGTACAACTGGGGAACTGAACCAACGGAGGTTGTATGTTAAATACCCTTTATATCACTTGAGCTGCCAAATAAGTCACTAACGGAAAGCTTACCAAACATTAACTCCAAATAATTAACTGCCAGCAAGGGAATATGGTGAAAGATGGACGCTGAACTACAGGAGGTAAAGGCAGTAAATATGTGTTTTTTCCCCTAAACGATAGATGATACGATAACTTTACAGATAACTCCAACTCGAAAAACTGGAAAGGAAATATCAGAAATGCAAAATTAAATCTTCTTCGTCAAATACAATATTGTTATATTTTATATCTATATCACATAACTATTGAACGTCTATGTAGGAATCCACTTAGTTGTATGCGGAAAGGTTAACAGAGTCAGTATTTACAAAGCTTCGGAACCTCGAAAAAATATCAGTAAGGTTGAGAATATCTATTATTCTATACATGTTGTCAGCATGTTAAGGTCATGTCAGATTACAGATAGTTTCTGCTACATGCCTGATAAATATGTAACATGTTTCCTACTCATAAACGCACTGAAGACAAAATGCTTTTCAGGTTCAGTAATTTTCGAAAATTGTATATGTTGATTTATGTATGTTTATTCCTAGGTCACGTGTGTGGTTTGTGATTTTTATTATGTGATGTATACATTGATGTTATAATATTGAATTGTTAATGAGCATATATTTTGATTGCATACATATATCCTGAACCCATTAGCATTGATCGACTGAAATGGCATCTGATGCCGTATATGCAATTTATGGTTATGGTACACAAGCGACATTGTCGGTACCGTACTCGCCTTCAGAGAAATGTCATGAACATCTAGGCGTTTGATTCAAATGTGTTTTTATATTATTTCAAGCGGAGATTCAAGCGTAAAAGTGACAGGAATTGCATGTATTCTTTTGCAAAACAGTGCTTTCTTTAGCAAATTTATACAATGAAAGTACAAATTTTATAAGCAATGCAAAATAACAATTCCAAATGATCTTAGAGTTACAAGAGGTATTAGTAGAAAACAAAGTATAAAACATGTATTTCACTGTAAGGGAAGCGGTCTACCGTTATCAATCTTTGAAATGATAGGAAATATCATTTCAACATGATATGTTATGTGGCAAGGATGAGAAAAATTAAAATGACTAGAAATGCATTCCCATAAACTTCTCAAAGAGACAGAATTTGTTAATTAAATGTCCCAGCTGATCGTAAAAATATGCACAAGCACTTCCGATGTCATCGAAAAATATTGAAATGAAATTTATAATAGATTTTACCCTGTTCCACATGACAAGAGTCAATTAAGTGACACGTCATCACGTGGAGGACGTCTTTTTCATACTTAATTCGTAGCCGTAAATCCTTAATTTAACTCTCAACAATCTCAGTTCATGAACGAAAGATTATTGCTACTATTGACAACTAGGTTATAAAATTAACATGAATGGTGTAAATTCTTTTTGTAAAATACTTTGAATACTTAAAACGCTGAAAGTGTGAATATGTTGACGTAGTCTTTATATACAACACAATCCAAAAAACATTTGAAATCAGAAGGTATGATGAAAGGCATGCACTGGAACCTTCTGCTGAGTATATGACACACAAATGGACAACAGCCTGTTAGGAAGTAATTCAAGATAGTCTGCTAAGAGAAATCGACTTACGGAGCGGATTCAATACTTCAAAATAAAATCAAATAATGTTACCGCAGCATTTCTATCACATACTGTATAATAAGTCATATTCGTGGAGATTTAATTTCGCCATCTTCTCAGTCATAAAATATAGCGCGAAATTAAATATCCGGCGAATATTTATACCATGACTCATTAATATATATATTACACGCACACACAAAATTGTAAACGCTTCTTCTGTTGCATTGTAACTGTTTAATGCTAAAAAAGCGGTGTCGTGCGAAGATATATATACCGGCGAAATAGTTCCGACTGGGACGACCGCGAAACCTTAGCCACAGCCCTACAGTAATTGTTTTTTGTATCTAGTCCTCAAACCGTAACATATGTTGAATTATTGGTACTACATTTTGTTTCGTTATATGTTTTCTAGCATTCAGCAGAAAGATATTGCTTGTAAGTTTTACCTTTTAGAATTTGAAAGTAATTCTATATAATTTACAACGAAGTATGGTAATGTGCTGCTGCAAATTAACCTGTCTAACAGACATTGTTCTTTAGCTTCAATTGTGATGTAAGAACTTCGTGTCCTCGACATTTGATCTACGTTATACCTTCGCGAAAAAAAACCTGAATAATTACTCTCGTTGCCAATTTAACAGCCACTGGCATGCTATCGTATACAATTCTTTGGATTTTCTCATAAATATCTGGAAGATCTAGTGAGTATCTTAGCAATTATGTATTCTATTCACCTCATTTGATAATAGCAGACGGTAAATCGGCAATTCAACGTCTCGAACAAAAACCTACATAATGTCAACGCAGATTTAAAAATTGGATGGAAATGAAATGGCTTGCACCTGCACAGGTAAGATATCGCTGTCTGATTACTCTTTCTACCAACACCTTGTGAGAACTAAGTTTGAACATTCCGAGCAAGGTCAAATATTGAGCGTCTTAATTATATCTATTACTAACACCGACAAAAGTGTATTTACCGATATTGAACTGTTTGTATTTGTTCGCTTACACATCATGGCGTACCTTAAGGACATTTGTCATGAATAAACTTATATTCAAATGTTTGCCAGCTTTTGATGAAAATTATTCTTAAAGAAAATAAGCCCATGTGAAAGTTCTCTCGTTTTACTTCTGACAATGTTTATGTATACTTAAAGGAAGTTAAATAGTTTATAGATCGTACCTGTGACTTGTTTCGATGTGTTAAAAATAGAACATTTGAACGAGAAAGCATTTGGAACTATAATATGTATATGATATATGAATAGACAAATATCTATATACAGTGTATCTATTTCTTTATCTCCAAGCAATATTTTATTTGTCAAATAAACAACAAAATGACAGACAGAAACGAAATAAAGACTCATATTCCTAGATAAGCTGAAATCATTGTCAAGCCATATTAAATGTTAAGCACATAAGATTCTTCCTTTTCCTTCTACCTTCTTTTTCTTTTTGGCTTCAATTTCATTTTGTAATTAAAAAACTGAACAGTGAAATAATGAAGATAGGTAAGTAATTTTCTGTTTACTATTTACATGACCTTGTGCAGAGGAAAAATAAAAATAAAGAATTAATTGATTCCTGGAAGTTCTCTTCCATGCCAGATGTCAGTTTTTGCATCAGCCGTGTGAGTTAGATCTTTAGAGTCAATAACAGATCATTTTATTGTAGGCCATTCTAAGTGAAAAATGGCCGGATGTTGCAGGCTATTGATAAAGAAATCCTGAGCACCCAACTTAGGAAAATAGACGGAATACGTTGTCATCAGTACGGAAGAACAGATTGTTTAAGAGAAGCACGATTCTGTTCAAACGCAAACTCTTACGATGTTGCAGTTGGTGTCTATTGAGAAGAGAGAACAAAAACTGATAAAAAGACACAGGGACAGATGGAATGTAGAGGAATTTGGAAACACAGTCAGGTCATTAATGGCGAGCAAACAGAGGTGTTGCGAAGACCGCAAGTGCATGTTAGTGACCCATACTCGGGGCTAATAAATGCTACTTCACGCAAGCGGTGAATTCGTAAATTGCAACACTCGATACCGCGTGAGTGTGCTGGAGGGGCCTAATGACTGTCAACAAACCACTTGAGCAAGCTATTTACGAGTACATTCCAAACAACCCTGTGATCATGTAAGTACCCCTACTTATCACAAATTCACCAATAAAAGGTCCGTCACAATTTTATCAGTAATTGTAAACAAGACACAGATAGCCATTGTTTAGTATGGTATTTCTAATATTGTAGAGGATTTAACTCGCGTAACCTTCGTTTCATCATTAAAATATCAAGCCATGTAAATCCATTTTTCTCTTGTTGTGAACTCCTATTTAAACGACTCACCACTGGAATATGTCCAAAACATAAAAATTAAGTGTAATTTTATGAGACGATTGGTAGTAAATAAACATATGGTTGCTAGACATATTAGTCCATCTTAAAATGATTCATGGCGTCAAATCAAATCGTTTAGTATTGTTTATACGGGTTTAGCGTTCTCACAACAGCAAGGGTCAAACGAGGACAAGAAGAACAACATCTTGAGAAGAAAGCTAGTGTAAAAAATTGGGACAAGTCAACATGTCCAATTTTATATTTCTTCTTAGCTCCCGATAAAGACATTGAAGAAAGATCCGGTTCTGCGTTCCTCAGCCCTATTTTTATATCTTGCTCGTGTTCAAGTCTCTCATATATACCACGATGTATCCCAAAAATATTTTAGATCCCGGCTGGTATTGGATTGTATAAAGTCATCCTGGTTCTTGAACTATATATCTTCCGAGATGAAATAGCCGTTTTTGTTGTTTTCTGTTTTGTTTCAGAAAACCGTTTTTAATTTGATGTTGAAGCCGCATTTTGTTGACGCGATACACTCTACTGCTTGAACTAATTATCAGATAGAGCAATTTTTTAAAACACAAATCACCGCAAACAGGTTCATATTACACCTCGCTTTACAAACGTATCTTTTTATAGAGCCAACACTTCCGTCTCAATTACCCGGGCTATAATTTACATGTACCGCCGTGGCTGTCCTCTTACGACCTTATCAACAATGTATAGTCTTCATACAATTTACCTGTCAATCAAACTTAAATGGATTTGAGGTTTCAGTGATTAGGATATAACACATTTGTTTACATACGTATACCGACACGTGCGTGGTAGGTACCTAAGACAATTAATGTACTTAGCGCAGAATATAATATTAATGTTTAACTCAAACTTACATACATATAGTTGAAATAAATATATTGATTTTGTTTTCGTTTGTTTTTTGAAATCATGTTGAAAATATTATCAGAATATGTCAGCCAATATCTGACAATTATCTTAACGCTGCTAATTTGAAGAAGGTAATCCTTGCAATATTGAAGTACGTTAACATACATGATATAGCACAAGTAATTATGGTAGGATAGGATTAAATTTAGGTATATAACACTATTGAATATAAATAAGTTATATAACATCATATAAATGCATTATATCACACTTTATTTGGTGTTCTGGCCTCCTAGGTGTCTTCTTGTATGTGCGAGATACCCAGTTGGTATGGTCAATGAGCTGTCATTAACACCAGAATCTCCAAGATGATAATTAACGGCAGGAGTCTTCTAAACCGATTTACTTCGAGAACATGCGGTGAGATATGTTAACATAACATTTATCTCTAAAGATTCAGCCAACGGCGGATATAAAATCATGTATCTTCTATTGCTGCATCAAGTCTGAAGGATTGTGTGGCCATAAACTCGTAATGCTGTAAAATGTCGGTCGTTTGAAGAGAAGTGTATGTCTCAATGTTGTCGATGAAAGGAACACTCAGTCATTTTTAACTTTTTATCATCTCTTATGCACCAATAACAAATGCCAACGCGCCCTCTTGAGGACATAACGACAAAATTACATAGCCGATGAATAAACATAGGAACGAAATGTACAGCCAGAATGGTTTGGTGTTGTTTATTTCTTTAATCATGATGGCATAAAAAGAAGTGCAAGTATAAAATTGTCTGATCACCGGCTGGAAAACAGGAAAAAGGCCTTAAGCAATTTTAAAACGAAAGGCTGATGTTAGAAAACATAAAAAGGTCAAAGCAACCTTCAGAAGAAACACTGTTTTACTAAAGGGTACAAAAACATGAAGTCTAAAATCATTGATCCAAAAGCTTAAGCGCACAGAGGTAATGTAGCTAGTTTGCCAGGATCATGTGAAGCTAGTACGTCAGACAGATGTAACCGCAAAGGGAAAATCACTTTCAATATTTAATTTTTAATAGATATACTCATAGGTATTCGGAAAGTAATGAATCTCAGATCATATATGAACGAAAAATGAATACCTTTCCAGGGTACCAAGTGGGTGTTTCAATTCTGACACTTTACGTAAAAGGCCATATGTATAGGAATAATTAGAGATGGCAGACCCCGTACTACGTACATGTAACATGATCATACTGACGTCAGTTAGAGGTAGACATGGATGAGGAGGCTTGGAACCAATGTTGTTCAATGGAACTTGTGGACGATTTAGGCGGTCAATGTTAAAGACAGACTTTGTACAGAGGATTCACGAATCTTCTGTTGCCTAAATTCTCGTTCATCAATATTCACTAGTGTGTTACCATGGTCTAGCTTTGCTATGTCAAATATAAACCAATGCATCTTGTCATAGGTGAGTAAGACATCAGTCATGTCTTATTTTGTTTTAGTATTAGTCTGTATTGTTTTAGTTTAGTTTTTCAATGGGAAGAGATAAAATTTGTTCGTCTAATTGTGGTGATAAAGAAAAAAAAGCCCATATATTTTTTATAAGTGAATCTTAAGTCAAGCCCTGGGGTTGATATTGGTGTGAGAAATGTCGATATAAATCACTTACACAGACAAGTTATTTCGTTAGTGTCTTCCAAGGAGAAAACAAATCCTGATCTGACTAGTATTTATTTATGGCGCTACAAATAACAACAAAACAAAGAAATCAATAGAAATCCGTGTAACTGAAGCCAGGCCTGTCCCTCTGTCAGATAACGGTCCGGGATTGCAGACGTTTATCGGTAGAGATCAGATCCGTCTGCTGTGTCAGTTGCTAGCATGTCACACGAGACATAATAATGAACACTGTCATAGATGCAAGGCGACGATTTGTAATCATGATGTCATTTCCGGTTACTGTTTCAATCTACATTTGAATAATTTGTTTAACATTGTAATAAAACCGTACCAATCAGAAAAGATCATGATATAGCTGATAGCAGGTCTTAATTTGGTCAAAATGAATGAAGACGTAAATTATGTGACTTCATATATTCGTTCTCGAGACTGTAAAGATAGACAGTTTGTGATAAGTAATATTGCCAAATTAACCAAATTAAATGTATCGCCACTTTACGCACTCTGCAGATAAATTTAACTAAATGTATGGTCGTCTATGTCTAAAGTAAACGAATTACGAGAAAAAGAAAATGCATCAATTGTGCATCACCAAAGCAGTTATCTATGTTAGTCACATGATGGAAAGAAATAATAATCACACTCGAATGCCTATGCCTCGTACATGTATGAACGCAGAGTCGATACAGCACCCCCTCGTGACGTAGTGCTGTAGACATGTTACCAAGGGGAGATAAGCGATCATTTAATATCTATGTAACTGAGCTTGAACTTTATCGGGCGATGATCACCAGACATTTATCACTACAGACAGGGATCGACCTCGTCCCGATACGTCTAAAATGTTGTCTGATTTACTGTAGAACACTGGATGTCTTTCTGTATAATAAATAAACTCGTATGACTCTGAAACCTATGATATATACAGCGTATAAATAACACGGATACATTTCACTTATTTATAGAAATTATATAATGTCGCTGAATGGTAGTTTTCATTTTATTATTTTTGTTTTCTTCAATTATTGATTTGCTAAGATAAGTATGTCACATCAATTTGCCCGACGAAATTGTTTTCGGGTGTCAATTTCACAAACATGTACACTTTAAAAAATGACATTGGTCATTGCAGGGGTTTACCCACGTGCTGAGAATCTCCGCCGTTAATGAAGTGTCAGCAGCGCGTTCTAGCGTATAGCTATTGACAAACATGTCCCTTTAAAAATGTCACCGAGCACGCTGTTGGAATAGTAGGGTTTAGATCAAAAGTATTTACATTTCGTATTTATCTGTTAAATAAGCTGGTTTTAATACCTATATAAGAGTGATCATGATACTGAATAGTGTTTAGTTCTAGGCCTCATGACACAGCTCTGTACACTATATGTAAGCTCGCCCATGTTACTCAATGATACGGCACGTTCATGGGGATGATGCCCTCCTACAATGTACCATCTTCATGTCTACATTTCATTTGTTATAATGCAGCATGAATTTAAATAAACGAACGAAATGAAACAAACATGTTACACATTTACTGAAAATCTATTGGAATTAGAATGAATCATCCCCTCAGTTTATCACAAGTTTGACAAAATTAACACCAGAGTATCAATAATATTGGGGAACCTTTTCTGTCCTTGTAAGTAAATATTCTGTCGGGGAGTCTACTCAATACTTTTGTTCCGTTCAGCGATGCCTCTGTAGTCAATTCAGGTGATCGATCGAATTTCCTTACTACTGCATTTCAATACAGCTACTTTTCCTTACAAATAACCCTATTATAGGAATTTTCCCCGGGAACCTAAAACACCAGAACTTAATTTCATTTTCAAGGATATTCATTTTGATCAAATTCTGAACTAAAATACGTCCTTTAAATATTTAAAACACTTTTTCAAGTCAACCAGACGATTCTTGGCCTTGGATATAGCTGTACAGTATATATAGTAATGTGGAAAATAACATAAGATTTTTTCAAGGTCAAGGACAAAGTTTTTGGTATAACAAGCAGATTTGACACATTAACTCGATACAACTATAAAAGAATTGAAAAGTTGTTACGCAATTCGTAGTAAAGAAAGGCGTCAACACTAATTGGTTTGTTTGTGTAGGTCTAACGGTCTCGATCGCCCAATGTCACATATTATATGAGGATCCCAATCTACACTGGTGTATTAGAATGGCGTAGGGATGAACCAGCTAATTTCCCGTCATATTAATTTTAGAATTAGACAAGGGGGCACCAAGTGACCATCTTGTTCATGGCTTTAGAATATGACAATGTGGTGACAGAACACCCCCCACCCCCCCAGGTGCCAGTGCTCCGTTCAGCCTCTGGGTACAACTCGGGAACGGGAGGTTTAGAAAATGATAGGAGATCCAAAAAACTATAGTCACTCCTTGCAACCATGTAAATTGGGACAGATAGAACTCTGCTGATACATTTTACCAGAAAGGATTAGATTGTGCTTTCTTGTGTATGGAGTGAAAAGGGGCGCGGAAGGAGAGGGGGATTGAGGGGAAGGGGGTGGGGTGTTAGTAAGGATATAACCCATATTAAGTTGATGATGAATACATTTCTTTAAACGTTTATTCTTCTTATCATAAGTCTTTATGACATTAGTCCTTTAAAAACCAATATACATTAAATAAATCTGTAATAACAACATAGGCTTAGTTCATGATTTGACTAAAGACTGTCAATAAGTGTTTATCATCGACCGTTTATAAAGACAACAGTTAGCTTTACGTTTCAGAGTATAAATAAAAACACATCATTTTCTACATTATAAAAGTTGTACTTAATCTTAAACCTACTGTTACTTGTTTAGTAAATTCAGACGCCCCATTTCTTCCTTCTCCCCGACAAACATACACACTGTATACAAAAGTGTGTGACACATATTAGTATTGTACATAACAAGGACTCAAACGGACAGAAAGACCAGATTTCCTTCAAAATGGCCTCCGCTCAGGCGTAACCTGTAAGCACGTTAGTAAGATAGGTAAATATATGTCTTACCTGTAGTTGTTGTGTCCACTGTCCGGAGAAATGCAGCAAAAAGTCCAAGGATGACCACGGAAATGTCCATTTTATATACTCCACGTGTGTCTGTTACCTGTGTTTTACCTGTGTGTGAGAAATAAACACAGGTATTAACTCATACCGTTCACAGCCGGCTGTTGAAATGTGAGACTTTAAATTCCTATAGTTCGGCACGCTATGTACGCAGTATGAATGATATTTACATATAAATGATATTCAACAGGTTGTCACCCCTCCTTGTTCAAATAATATCCTGCCTCGATAGTAGAGTGGTAATAAGTATGCCTGCCCTACAGTATGAGGTTCGCCTGTAGCTGTTTAATGAATACTTATATAATTGATAAGTGTACGTACATCTATTTGATCCAGAAAACAGAAGTAAGGAAAGACTTTCTCACGGAAGACCAACAGTGAAGTAATAGTAAAAAAATAAATGTCACATTTTTTTCTCATCTTGCGAGATTAGATTGTCCTATTTGATCAATGAGTCATACACACACACTGTCATCGGGAATACGTGTTAATTGTAGATGAATCGAGGTAAGATCGCTTGATAACAAATATATACACTCCAG
Organism: Pecten maximus; assembly: GCF_902652985.1. Classification (NCBI taxonomy): domain Eukaryota; kingdom Metazoa; phylum Mollusca; class Bivalvia; order Pectinida; family Pectinidae; genus Pecten; species Pecten maximus. Next base: position 27,807,349 of record NC_047028.1, read on the forward strand.
TGCAACATTTTAACTTAAATGTCAAAGATGTTTAAATATTGCACAACAACAGTGGTATAGTGTAATCATTAAGAAGAATTCAAGCTCGCAGTCCTTGTGTTATGATGATCGACGCATGCTCAGAGGCTTCATTACTACAAAGGACGGCACATTGAACTAAGACTAACGCATGCTTGTAAATATATTTATCAGCAAAAAATTAAAACTTGCATTTATAAGGAGACACATTCCCTCACATAGCACTTCATGGACGAGACCGCAATGCATTATGGATTAGAATGGAAAAGAAATTCGACAACTGATTTGTTTTGTAAAATTAAAAAAAAAGTATATATGTGTAATTCTGAAATGTACGCATGCATATATTATGAATGGAAATTACATATAGAGTATACGTTTTCAATCCTATATCCTGATAATTCCAAAAAGAGACAGGGCACCAATACAGTTCGTTTTTTTTGTTTATATGCTTCACTATGATATTCATGCGACAATAACGGGGTCTCCTTGTAGTAGTTAGTGACTACCGCACTGAACAACATACTGAAGGCCGTCGCATGCCCTCTGGACCAATTAGGATAATGTATCTTGCCTAAGGACACAACCATGACAGCATAGACTTCAAGAATTAATGGCCAAGTATTAGCCTAGAGATTTACGAAAAGGCTTGTACTTGTATAAAATAGTTACTGCGAACCTTCGGTTTTATCATGATTCCAAGATGTAGTGACTATGATATATATGAAAAAGATGAGAATTTTTTTTTCTAGAATGAAACCCTTTGTCTGTGAAGATACACTATGTGTTACAAGTACAATTATTTATTACTATACACCGCGTGCTGATAATCTATCATGTCGCTAACATACTGTTCATAAATTGACTTAGCTTATGAACACGTAATTCAGTTTAGCCCGCCGGGACGAGGGCGAGGAGAGCTATTGGCAGACCCCCGACGTCGGCGGCGACCGTAGACAGTTACGTTTAAGTCTATAAGACAGAGCTGTGTCAATACTAAAGAAGACACATCTTATATATTTCATGTGTGTGTTGCATGAGAAAAGTTCTTTCCATTGATACTATATAATTTGACCTGCTGACCTTGACCGTGCACTTTAAAACAATTTTGACCTTGGTCAAGGTCTGTTTACCGTATGAGATAGGACCTCCATATTCGACATACGCTTTCCTTGTCTTAAGATCTTTCCATTGTTCTATATTTTTGGACCTTGATTTCAACCCGATCGGCAGCTATGTTGTTTTCAGACATCTAGTGTACCTTTGTCATACGATTTATATCCCTATAAAAGTATGGCCTCTGTCACATTTTCATGCTCCGAACATAGAATCGTATTTGAAACAGTTACAAATAACCAAAAGCTATAGAAATCAAGTTATGTCCAAGCAGACACTGTATATAACGATGACATGGCTCATCTATTTGAGAATAAGGATTACTTATCAAAGACCAGCTCTGTCAGCATCAGGCGAGAATCGGCAGTTAAACAGAGCACCTACCATTAAACAATTTGTCTATAAAGGCCTAACGACGCCCAACAGACATACAGGTGAAGCAGACCAAGAAAATGCAGCCATATTGATTCTACACAAATGCCAGGATTTCCTCTCAGATCATGTGACGTTACTGAATGTTGTCTGACGTTCGTTATTTATATACGTATCTCCAGATTTCGTTAATTCTATCTACAGTCATGTACTTTAGCCGCAATAGGGCAATGAAATGCTTTAACAAGAATTGCCGGCGTTCGTCTATTGACGAATAACGGCTTGAAATGACCAACATATGTGAATTAGTCTTGTCTTGTTACCGATAAATATAGCTCTGTGCTTCAATTTAAGCTGGACACCAGGGTCCTAAATCTGTGAAATATGAACGGAATGGCATCTAATAAAAAAGGCATAAAGACATGATTTGCAATCATGAGTTGCCGACATTGTAAGGCGTTCAGCTACCGAATTGACGGACGACATATTCGTATAGATCGCAAATTTACCGGTGTAGGTATCGACCCACGCATACAACGAAGGTGTTTCGTTCGCGTTGGTGTCTAGTACTGCGACATTCATGACAAAAAAGAGACGTTTCGCCCACTTTAGTAAAGCAGAAAGACATATACCGTTAAATTTCGGGATTAAAAGTATTGATTTCTGTGTTTCTAACAATGAGACATATTTTAACACGCGCATACGTTCTTACAAGAAGGAGTAATTACATGTAACAAATATCATCCTATGCTTGGACTCGAACTAGTGTCCTCACGCTTTCCAGGCGAACACCCAGGCATCTATCAGTCTAAATTACTGTAACAAGGTGAAATGAACTCTCCACTTTAGCAAGATTGAACTTAAAGTCTCCAACTTTTACAAGATGAAAGTATGCTCTCAACTTTTACAAGATGAACTTATACTCTCAACTTTTACAAGATGAAGTTATGCTCTCAACTTTTATAATATGAAATTATACTCTCAACTTTTACAAGATGAAATTATGCTCTCAACTTTTACAATATGAGCTCATACTCTCCATTTTTACAAGATTAACTTATACCTGTCACTTTTACAATATGAACTTTTACACATTCATCAGTAGTTTTTATTCGGCTAATACATTTCGGCTGATTTAGTAAAAATAAGTTGAAACGCTGCAAACATGTCTCTGATCTGTATAGCTGCACGCTTGCCCTGTAGTTTTAATATTTTTGAATGCCATTCGATTATATACATAGCACATTTTAGTTACCTTTATCATATCAAAAAATAAATAAAAAAAAACGATTTTCATTCGCCGTTTGGTTCCGAGCTCTGACATCGGTTCTTTCATACATAAAGGCATTTCTAAAGTACAAGTTTACGGCCGTCTACAACCGCATACACAAATTGGGAAGTTTGGTAACAAAGACGTCTGGAATCGAGAATGTCTGACAATTACCGACTGACAACAACAATGGATGACCACAAGAAAAGTGTGATTATTGTTCCTCGACCAGTCGTCAGTATCGTTAGGCCTCTCCACCGTTGTCCGCACACAGACTGGCCGATATTGATATTGGACACCCGGAGTTTGTCCCTTAGGTATTTAAAACGCTCAGGGTAAATTTTAGGAAGTCAAAAAGCGATCAATCCGCGCTTATACAAAATGTTTGCCGGCGCTACTGTTATACAGGCAACAGAAACATGCATATGGAACATACACCAAGGAAAACGTGACTTGATACGGAATCTGAGATAAAAAAAAAACCCACATGTAAGCAAGCTACATTCTATATAAATCCCATAAAATTCCATTGACTGATGAACCAGTAGGAAGTTGAATATTCATTGGAGAGAGTCGTTGACGAATTTACGATCGTAAATATGCCATGGTATCGTGTATAGATCTGTAAAACATGATTTATTTGTAGACAACAAACAATGGTTATTAATGAAATAGTGTTTAGTTAAAAAAAATGCATGAACAAAGCCCAACATCAAGGTTACATTTCCATTCTGAAATTCTATTGTTATGTTACTGTACTTGGTGAACTCATCCTACTTGCCAACAATATTGCGGTCTTGAAAGTGCTTACGGTCGTTGGGTCCCGATTCATCTTTGGTATTCGTGTAGCCAGGAGAGCTGACTCAACAACTCAAAAAGCAATAATTCAATTTGTCAGTTCTATCATAAAATCTGTATCTTTGTGTCGAATAAACAAATCAGTCAAACCAACGAGGAACATTAAACATACATAATTAAAGTTTAGTTTTTTTTTTATCTTAATGCAAAACTGTTGTCTGTGTCTGTGCGCCAAAAACATGTGTTTGTTTAACGAAAGCTGTGACATATCTGATTCTTCAGATAGTGAGAATTCCCTGTGGTCGTGCTTGTGTTGTATCATCGATGTTTCCCGCTCGCCACATGGCACGGTCTCGGGTTGTGTCGACGATATACACCTCTCATGGTTGGTTTATAAAGGTTTTGTTTTTACGGTCCCGGGCCGTGATTAAATCCCGTCACTCATTATCTTGACGTCCCAGTAAGTTACGACTTGCCACTGATTATATTGCCTTCTTTGATGGTGATTGTCAAAAGATTATTATGTTGCAGAAATCATGTTTATTTAATCGACTAGTAATTAAAGATTTACTGTATCCTTATTAATTGCTAAATTCCTTTATCGATCCAATCAACTGTCTGAAATAAATGGTTAGCATACTATAGCTAGTGTGCACCGCTAATGTTGAGATTCTCGGTCATCGAACGCACCGTACCCAATTAGCCCACAGTGCCTTATGTTGGCTGTTTTGGCCCCAGTCATTTCCCTGTAGAGCAAAACTTAAAACGGCGAGAAAATACTAATACAGTATAATAAACATTAACATCAGAGAACAGGAAGTTCTCTCTTAGCTATGTGACTCTTCAACAACAACCCCGCCATACTATAATTGTTTCATTATCTTTAGACAATATTGTTGAATTGGGATTGGTAACAGAGCTTTAACAAAAAAAACCTTGAAGATTCTGATTAAATATAGAAATTAGAAGGTATCAACGCCAAGGAAGATCTGTGTCATTTTCTAAAACAACCCCTCTGGATTATTATGTCATTGCTGTCTCCATTGAAATAACACAACGGCAGTAGAGCATGGATGTCTTTAGCCACAAGGCTGTCTGAATCTGAAGAAATCACGACAGACCTAGTCACAATCACATTCACGCATGTATTTTCATGTAATCAATGCATTTTTTCACAACTTAAATGAAGAGTGTACTGAGTTGAACTCATCTCCCTGAAATAGATTCTTGATTGAGATTTAAAGTACAAGTGCTACGTTGGTCATAACCAACAGCCGAAAACATTGAAGAAATATAAAATGCATGCATTTAGCTACAACAAGTTGTCATCAGAACAATACTTATATCTAGATAATCACAACCGAGCTATATATGTTCAGTATTTAACTGTCAATATCACAATCGAGCTATATCTGTACAGTTTTTAACTGCCAACTTTCATATTGACGAATACATGTCAGGCGCGTGTTGTAAAAAGAATGTCGATGAATATTGAATACATTTCATTACTTGTAATTATATTCAAACATAACAATACGAAATCTTTTCAACACAAAAAGGTATGCAGCGAGCATTCCAAAAATTCATAGTCACGAGTTTTGAAGCTAATTATTATTCAACTACGGGCAAGGAAGTGTCTGGCTAAGAGACTGTTCAAACACCCAATCAATTATTATGTCTCTGAAGTGGTAACACAGAAACGGTGGCGGTAATGAAGCTGGAAACAAAACTTGCTAGAAAAACGAGATAAGTGCATCTTTGGGTTATATTTGAACGGGTCTGTTTAACGTTTAACATGCTATCATAAATATGCACATACTGCCGCTTAAGACAATAGATTTAACGTAACGTCTTTTGTAAATAATGTTTTTGGAGCGTTGTGACTCGTCCCTTCATCAGGATGCGAACAGCCAAGTCGAGAATGAGACAACAACAGATACATAATATAATAGAAGAAAACGCCATGTCGTAAAAGTGCATACAATACCATATTAACATATATTCTTCATAGAATGGTATGTAGGGTTGATAAAAGCTGCGTGACGGTTTTAAATCATATCTGGGTATAGGTTCGGTAAGTAATTGTACAATTATGATATAACAGACTGCAAAGGGATTTGTAAATAACATTTTGGAGCGCATATATTCCTAAGCGAAGGGGTCTCTTATCACACTATTGCGCATGCCAAGTCGGGGGTTCGTAAATAACTGTAACTCATTTGAAGCAATGACAACATTTTACAGCATATTTCATAACTTTTGTGTTTGTACAATTTGAACTTCTGTTCTGAAATAATTTCGACTGATGTCATCAATATTATGCCATTGTTGTGTTTGATTTCATATTTTATTTAACATCATTTTTTAGATGCGAGACAGGAGTTAAAATATTCCATGCGTTCTGCAATGTAGTCTGAGGCATAGAGACAACCCCACTGTCTGTCTCCTAAACGTATATAAAACTGAGCTTAAATTTGCAAAACGAATTAATTCTTATATAGACCAATTCTTTACAAATTGCTGAAATGACATTTATCTCTCAAAGTACCGTACAAAATATTTTGCAAATTATTTCGAAAAAAATTGACTTGCACTTGGATATTACATTCCATAATATGTAAATTGTATACCAAGTATAGAACTGATCCATATATATATATATATATATACCGAACGGGCGATTGCCCGGTGAAGGATTTGTACGTTCCAAAACCCGCTCAGGATACAATTTTTGGATGGTATCCATATCTGAGCCTGTTTTACGGCGCAGACGAGGATCGAACGATACTTAATTATTCACCAACATCGTAAAGACTCAACATTGAGTGCCTAAGTGAATTAGTAGCCGTTTTTATGCGAGTTCTGCGATAAAACAGCTTAGCAGCCATTAGCATGTCAATGGCGAGGAGGAAGTTCAAACGGGTTGTAATTATATCTCCTGTATAGCGCGACACAGGGACAGTCACAACCTTATTGAGGACAGCGATACGATACATAGAATGGGCGATTGAAATTTAATATTTCATACTTTGTTGGTTAATTACGTTGGTGAGGTGACATTTCCAATCGAGGAGCAAGAGAACCGCAGGCATTCACTCTCACCAACAAACTTAAACTGTAAAGGCGGGAAGACTTATGTCAGAGGTTACATTAGTGACGTCACTGTTTGGTATGCAGTTTATTCTGTTAAGAAATGTTTTAGAATGATCACAAAGGTGTTATTTTTGTTTGCTTTTGTCATTTAGTATAACGTTATCATCACCATTATATCTGATTTGTATGTGTGTAGCCCTGGTAAATACTAGCCGCAATATACCGCTCGGCTAGAGAGATCTTCTCTTTAGCTCGATCGGTTTAGCATTAGACTAGTAAGCTATAGGTTCCGGGTTCGATCCCAAGCAGAGGCAGTGATCTAAATTAAATTTATCATGCGCTCTGTTTCATGAGAACATGTAACAGTTCTAAACATATGTTTGACAGTAATATAACTATAGAATAAACGAACGACCATTACACATTATTTAAATAAATCCATTTCCTAATAGAATCACGATAAGACCTTAAGATTATCAACAAAGACATGATAATAAATAAAGGCAAGGTTATAAATAAAATTTAAAAAAAAGAATCAAACTCACATGAGAATATTATTAATTTGTAATACAATTGAGTTGGATATAATTAATTAGATTTAATTAACACAACAGTTTGTTATCAAGTCTCATCCAAAATTTCTTCATGGAATTCTCTCTAATTAAAGAAAATACTGGCCTTTAATTACCGGTGAAGATGAAAGACTGATAGACCAACGCTAGTTTATTTGATTATGTTCTGAATGCGACTTAACGTGTCAATGGATGGATTTTTTTTCGTGAAATGTTATAGAAAACATGTCTGTTGAAAATAAGCCATTGCATTAATCAGACATTGCGAGAAATGCAGATAATAGCGATATACAGGTACGCTGTAACTTTAAATGTATTTATTTAATTATTTATTTACTTTATTTGTTGATTTTTGTTTTTTTGTTTTGATTTTGTTTTTTTCTTTGAATTGTCCTTATATCTAGTTAATGATACAGGCACATCAATTGCACATAAAGATTTATTTCCAAGGAAAATCTATACAATATTTTATGAAGTCAGACTATTCTCGAATCACATGTTCTTTTCCTTTCCTTTTAGTAATGAATCGCTTCAGTTGATGCCAGCGTTTCGGTTGAACAGACATTTCTGGAATAACAAGTTGACGATTCATTTAAAATGAAAGTACTTTACGGTCTAACTTATGTTTTCAGGGATATTAGATGAAGACTGATCTGTTTTGGTGACGAAACATTGACATTAAAAAAGATCATTTGACACACCGTTTAATTCATACCCATCCATATCCGTTTTCATCTTTGTTCTGGCTAAAGGGTCTGAACAATCTCGCACGTACAGGTCACTGCACGGAAGTAAACTTACATCTTTAGAGTAGTAAGTTTCAGTAAAACTATAACATTATCTTAAGGCGATTGTTTCTCTCTGGTAAACGTTTAATCGTCCGATGAGATGATAAAAGGACAAACTATTGACGTAAGTGCGTTGATACACGTACGATAAACTTGAATTAGTGTATTTCAGACGACTGTGAAGTGAAGGTCAAATAAGTGAGTTGTTAAACGTAAATAAGCAGTATATGCGGTGTATACCAGAAACAAACAACGCTGCATCATACAACTATTTTACCATTGCAGGCGTTAGTGACACTTGCTGCCAAATGTGTCGCAGTTATGACGTGAAAATCGAGAAAATAAGAACTAACATTCACAACTGTCCAAATATTATAGGGGAGTGACATTAAGTGCCGATTATAATAGGTAAATACGATGTCTGTGTATCGCTGCAAATTTTGTTTGATTTGAAAATAGATATGTATATTACAAAGAAAAACATAAACATCAAATTCAAATATATTTATATATTGACGAAAGATGTTAAAGGTTAGTTGCTTAATTTGTACATTCTGATGAAAGTCTGAGTAAGAGCGAAAGGATGTCGGGTTACATGTAAACAATGGAAGAGTCATTCTTCTCAACATATAACAGCAAGTCTACAAATATGATGCGTAGAAAGATAAAGACATGTTTTATCAGAACAAAGATCAAAGGGAAAAAACATTATTCTTCATAATTTCAATCTAAAATTTGCACTGTACATTGTTTAAGACATGCCAAAATAATACTTTTGTTTTGAGGATATGGACTATCCCAAGGCTTTAAACAATAACATAGCCAATCAAATTGTTGGTAAGTAAGCAACATCTTTTAGTACTTAATTTGTATGTTATGCACTATACTATATATAACGAGTGACACAGAAATCCACATCTTACTACAAAAATATAACCAACAACAATCATTTACCTTACAAAGGTTCAAACATCCAGACATAATCAACGTTCACACCTATTGTGAATTGAACACGCCATCATCTACTCGATTTATCCATTATGAAATATCCATGGGCAAGTATCCAGGTGAACGTATCCAACAGGGATGTTGTTGGCTGTCTTCTCAACCATGCATTTGAGCATATGGTCCCAGGTACATCAGGTACGGCGACCTTAACGCGCACGCTCTGCAGCTAATCGAAAAATTGCAAAGTCGCGCAATTTCGATTTTGATTGTAGAAGATATGACAGCGAGGTTCTGATTTGACATGAACCACAGCGACTTAAAGACATATTGCTTTTCAAAAGTCAAAGCATCATTGGGTTGAGGCAGACGACAGCTTAGAGTTTAGCGTTTAGGCATTGATCTCGGCACACCATCAGCTGTAGGGTATCGGGAATCCAGTGGTATCCTGCAGCGTGTAGCCAACATCTTTAAATTTGATGGACACTAACACATTTAATAGAATTACCAATAATTGTAAAATGTGGCAAATTAAATCTGCTTCAGTTTGCTACAGGACGACAAACATCACTGACTTCCTCCAAAATGTCTACCCTCGTAATCTTCATCGACTGAAACAATGCTAAGGGAAGGCACATTCATTCTCTCGAAAAGAAATGCTGACGTAGAAATGCTGACAGTGGTATTTTAAAACAGTGATGCTTTAAAAAATAATCATACATTCTGACAGCATTTCATCACACGAATACATGTTTGGGACTAATTCAGGATTACGTAGAGAACCTAATGACGATTTCTATTACAAGTTAACAATGCCGGTAACGTAGTTTAATTAGGTCTGAAGAGAACATTACTTTCCTAAAAACACTGTTTTGAGATATGGTTATGTAAAGATCTGTCGAATTTTATGTGTTTATTGGGAGCATTATGACGTATTTTGCGTAATTATCGTAAAATGTGGATTCGTGGAAACAATTCATCTTTACAACTGTTGACAAATGCTTCATATTTGCTATTCATAGGAAACTGGGTAATGTTGAGGGATTTCAGAATCAGGCGATACGAGTCTGTAATAAAGATATCAAACACGATCCCTATTTCGACATTTTTAAATACACATTTCTCTCTTTCTAATCTTTAAATGTTTTTCGTGGTGTTTAGACTTGGATAGGAATATACATGTCTCCCAATATGTAAACTAAGAAATAACGTAATCTGGATGCCTGATGATACAAAAGAACATAACTATGTATAATTGCTTCGACATATGGTTAGCTAATGTAGAAACATTAGAACTGGATCAAAGTCGCTTTGATCTTTACAGGTAAGAAACAAAAAGAAATATTTTTCCCCTAAATACAGTGAGACCAAGGACCAACTAGTTATATTTTACGTTTGTTTTCGATTTTCAAAGGCGCACAATGCTATTTGTTTTCAATTCTATTCCATTGGACAATTTCCGGTAGAAATATCCGGGTTTTTGTGCAATTGTCTGGAGCACTACATCACGGCTAATTTAGATGAAAATTTGCACAAAATGGCAGGAAACGGTTTGTATAAACACATTACTTTGAAAAAATTAATCCTTTCGAAGACAATAGGTTTATTGTTAGCAGTCAGATCTATTCATTTTCTTTCCATAAATAAACAACGGTATACCTTGTTAGATTAACACTAAACAAGCTACAATGTATATACAATCTGCATCTCCGTCTGCAAGAACAACATGTTCCTGCCTTCCAAATCCTGTTTTTCAATGTTGCCCATGTTGCCGATTAATTCATGTTTTTCCAAATATAACAAAAGCATCCGGAATAGAAACGAAACGTTTCAGTGATTATAATGATCTGGGTAGAATCCTAATGAACAAGAGTTAGATATATTGCTATGGAAACAATACATGCTGATATGCATCAGGCGTCCATATCGCGTGCACATGAAATTAAATTGCAAATTCATCGAAATGTAATCATTAAATGGAAAAAAATGAAAAGTCCCTCACATGTACGATTAAATACAGATGTTCATTTGTATTTGACACTTATCCTCGCTAACCGATGACATTTGTTTACAGATCTGGAATCCCCGGGGGTATCCGTGCATGTTACACATCAATCAATTGAGCGAGAGAAAATCGATAATTTAAATGATTATGGTTTCTGTCACCCGGGTTCGGACCTCTCGCCTTTCAGCCATTAGATGTAATTAAATAAAACCACTCGTCTTTAATCGGTCTTAATTCTAGAGCATGTCTCCCCATGAGGACTAACTTGGCTATACCAGTAACGATTGTCGATAGGATAATTACAGATTTACCTTTTAACAATATTTGGGGTTAATTAGCTGTCCAGGTAGCACGTGCGATGTCTGATTTATTGGTCTCTATGGAAACACTAGATACATGAGTACGCATGTCAATAGCTCTAACTATTCGTGTTGATGGCTACTTTACAGACCTAAGTATATTGGACATAGTTAGTTTCGCACTTCAGACACCGACAGGTTCTACGGCTGCCTGGCTATCTCTTCGTCCCAAGAGAGAAGTAAAGATACTAAGATATATCAAACCTATACGTGGCGAAACATTTCTGAAATTAAAGATGAAATGTTGATTTGATATTCGCGGTATAATCATACCATATGTGCCCAACCAGTCAAAGAATTGTTCATTTCTGGTGTATTTTAAAGACATATAAAGTTTCATTTTTCATTGATTTAAGTGTCGATATCCGTTACTATACTCATATACACTGCATGACTTAAAGAAATGATTACCGCCAATGTTACTATTTTCGTGAAATAAATACGATATATTGTATGTCCCATGGGGACCGTGCATTGGTTCTGAGAATATTTATGATTGAACAAAAAGAAAGAAATGCATTGTTTTTGTGTTATAATATGAGACCAGTAGGTATCTAAAGCTTTCTTAAGACAGTAAAGGAACATTTTTATTTATAAACAAATGAAAATTCTAATGTTATTATAACTGTATGACCAATTAGCATTTTTTTTCAAATAGCAATTTCAGTTACTCATCAATAGTTTTTAATGTTTATACTTGAGAATATTCCAACAGATATCCATTATACATTGTAAGTATAAGGACACTTTTCGTCAACAAAATATTTTTTTCGGGTCAGCAGGTAACATTGACCGGACTGTGACATGTAAATAACAAGTAAATAATAAACATTACATGATAAAGCGGTGTTAGTATACTCGCCACATTGTTGATACAGGTAAAATTTTAACAGGTGAGTTGTGATACGACCTTGCGGGATTGACAAAGGATATATTACTAGGCTGGTATTAATTTTAGATAAAATACATGTTATAGCAATAACTTTATCTTGAGATGTACTTAATGGTTTAAACTTACATATATATACATATATATTTACATATAAAGTGTTTTGCGGATGAGAATCACGTATAACATACAGAGCGCCTACCGTGCACGCCAACCAAGGAAACGAGAATTATGTAAATTAGCTGATCCTTGTTGTAAAGTACAGAACAGTACATGGCCGTACATCTAAATATAAACAGAAAAAAATAACAAAGCTATCAGGGTCGATAGAAAAACAACCCTCCTTCTCTATTCACATATACCCATAGAGGATTATTATCATTTTTATCGACCCTTATATCTTTGTCAGCCTTTGTTTGGCGGAGTAACGTGTACAAAATCACACCAACTGGAATTATACAGACAAAGATAAGCTGCCATCTTGCGCATCGTGTATGTCTGATACGCCGTACGGTTTTCCGAAACGCTCAATATTTCCTCTTTTGGCATTCAAACTACCGCAATACGACTGACTGAACTGTCTGCATTACAAGTCTGGAAGGTCACTTAACACCTTAAAATATGAAATATTTTTGGTTCACAACTCAATATCTTTATAAGAGAGTTTTAAAGCCATTAAGCCACATACGTGAAGGTACACATAACGTGAAATTTACGTGAAAAATCCCAAAAAGTGACATTCACGTGAATTTTTTGGGGATTTTTCACGTAAAATTCACGTTATGTGTACCTTCACGTATGTGTACATTCACGCTAACTATATTTAGGAGAACCGTGTACAAATATTAAATATTTATCAAAATCCCATGTCCATACCGGTTATATGCATATTATGACACCCCCCCCCCCCCCTCCCCCACCCCCACCCCCCACCCCCCCACACACACCCAATTGTAAACCTTTAGGCAGAAAATAAAGAAAGGCACAGACAGATGGCAACAGCTGCTCGTCTTTGATAATATACATTACACACGGTCCGGATTGCAAAACAAAAAACAAAAAACACTACAGAAGTGGGTTGTTTTTATCATGAGTCGCAGCATTTTCAAAATTGCTATAATGTGTTATATGTGAAACCTCTATGTGTGAAACTAAGCACTTTGATTGTTTTTAGCAAATTACATAATCCTATAAAAGTGTGAGATGGAATGCTGTTATCAGAAAGAAAAATGTATCAAACGAAGTTGGAGAGAGTTCACCTTTTTTTCAGCGCTGCAAATGCATTTTTCAATCTACGAATGCTCAACCGTATTTCTTGTAAGTATATAAATCTCATTTGGATAGCCTGTAATTAATTAAGCCTCTTTGATGTCTTGTTTTACTGGTGTCTGTCTCGCTTCCAGACTTATTGTGACAATGACGAGGAGCGCCTATAGATATATACGTAAATAAAACTCCCAATAGATCTACTGTCGCCATACTGTATAGTAAATAAATGAAGACAAAAGAATTACGGAAATCCGCTCGTAACCATCACTCAACCAGCAGGCTAAGTAAACTCCGACATATCGCAAATTGTTCGTTCCAATATATATGTAATGGGATCAGGAAAGCATTCATTTCCAAGCAACACACATATTTTCTGAAATACTCATTCCATCAACTATTGGAAAGAACTAAACCATTTTGTCACGGATTTTTAACTTTAAACATATCAATTATGCAAGCCCTTGGTTCCTTCCTATCGCTTTCATTGTCATGATATCCTTTTAAAGACAATCTAAGTACTAAACGTTTACTTACGTTAATGGAGGATCAATCGAGTCAAATATCTAAATTCCAACTCAAAATCCTCACAATATCCAGGCTGTATTAGAACGACTGCGAAGTGGAAAATGATTGCAGAGTAGAAAACAATGGCTACAAAGAGTGCAAATATGTTTGTACTATGAACACAACTAAAACATGCTTATTGCGGTTGGTCAGCTGTACCACAGCCATCCTAAAGTCATAGAACTACATTTGCAAGTGAATGGCACTTTGGTTTCTATAACAAGGTCGGTCTGGCTACTGAAACAAATCTGGTACAACACCAAGGTCATCAATCAAATCTCGACCCCTAACCCATAAAAACCTGACAGAAAAATGTCAAGTTGTGGACGCGATACAGACAATACCGATTTATGAATGAAAGGATCGTTTTTTTGGCACGACAGCCTTACCACGTGCCGGAAATTGATTTGGAATTCAGGAAATACACAAACGGCTATGCATAACAATGACAAAAACGTGTACCAGTCAGTTAAATTAGCCATATACGGATACAAGTTATAATGCTTACACTTTATCACAAGTCGTTGCCTAAAATAGCACGTGTTTGTGTCCACGGACTCACTATGTCACCCGTTCTTCCCGAAATTCTTTTTGAATAAATGATCTACGAGACGCATTGTCATTTCCATGCCGCAAAGCAAATCTGGTCGCAATCAGGAAATTTTAACAAAACACTTCAGTTTTTAAATCATATTTGAATTCTTTGCGAGTGTGAAATAACTGGGAAACACATCCCTGTTTAATGCACTAACACGATTCGAACCAACAGACATAAACAGGAAGCTTAACAAAAGCAATCGAAGACGTACATTTAGAAAATATATACACGTATGAATGGGGAGGGGGAGGGGGTGCAGATCGAAAATAGGTCTCTTCAGAATCATCAGAAAAGCAGCTACCGAAAAAAACAATTCTGCATAGTTCCGACATTTGCCGTCCTTGAATGAAAACATCAGTTCAAATTATATCGATCCCTAATGTTACTTAAACGTTGGTGATGCAAAATAAGGATAAGGAAACAAGGAGAAAGTGATCAGTTACACAATTTAACAGTTCTTTAATTCTAGCTGTGATTCAGAATCGATTAATGCAGCAGGCGCCAATCTAACGTTTAAATTTGACCGATATGTACTCAATTGCAAAGTGCACTTGTTTTGTCTCGTCGTAGAGAAATTTGACGTGTCAGTAAGTACAGACTTTTTGCGGCCAAATCCTTCAGTGCATGTCAGCAGGTCATTCTAACATGATGTATTGACAGCGAGTGGATGGCTTCTTTGATAAAGTTCTTTTATGCCAAAAGAAAATGCAATTTGGGAATAAATGTCTAATAAATCTTTACAGATACTTGTTCATGCGCGTGTCAAAGGTCAGTCTCATCCCATTTATAACGTGCCAGATTCATGTGCTGAGAATGGGATACGAAATCACAAAACAATCGTGAGCAGCTCCCTTTCAGGAGGGTATCGATTATCATGCTGATCGATACCTGATGATCGATGATAACGACATGTTCATCTCAAGTTGGCCGTGGTCTTATCATATTTTGCCCAAAGCACATTTCAACACATCTATCAATACTGTCTGCATTGGCATAGACCTGTTAACCGGTGTTGATAAATTCAACATATATACAATTCACAGTTCGTTCCGATATTCGTTTGTATAAATTTTCCACTAGACGCGTTGTCATGTCTATGCCGCAAAGCCGCAAAGCAATCCTAGTCAGAATTACTAACCAACCACTGACGTTTTTAAATCATTGCTTTTCATGCAATCGTATGCATGTGTGATATAACGGGGAAACACATCCCTGCCTAATGCACTAACACGATTCGAACCATGTTCTCCATTGCGGTAATCCCTGTTCTACCAGCAGAGTCAAAGTCAGGGTAACGACAGAGACAGCATTGAAAATTTTATTTTAAAAGCAAAAAAATAAATGTGTATGTGCATTGCGTTTGTTTATCTTGTTTTCCTTAATACCGAAGTCATATTATTGTATCAGCATTTAAAAAGTAAAAACTCTGAATATACACGCATTTTAACACATTTATAATTCTTAAACAGAAGGTTTAAACCTGGCTTTGTTCATGTACATTAAGGCTCCCTCGATAAATCTCGAGATAGTTTCCTGATGTTACATGTATATATGACCAGCGTCATATATTCTCCAAAGTACAATACAAACATGTCATTATCCGTGTATTGTGGCGCGTTTCCGCCACGTGCCCGTGCTTTACATAAAGTGGCGCCATACAAGGCTTGCTATATATCTTATAACTTTCATTTTTTATATAGATAAATCTATATTGTAACAGAAGGCCCATTGACTTTAACGGCCACATTAGGTATTAAATTCAAGCATATTTAACCCCGTAACCTTGAATGAAGACAAAGGTCATTCGTTTGAACAAACTTGTACTCCTTCATCCTAGCATGCAACATGGCTATAATCAGGTTCCTGGACCTCTTGGTTATTGAGAAGACGGTTATTAAAAGATTTTGGCATTTCAACTCATGTGACTTTGAATGAAGGTCAAGGTCATTCATTCCAGCACGCTACAAACCCAACATCAGATCGCTTGGCCTCTTGGTTATAAAGGGAATATTTAAAAATGTAAGCATATTTAACCCTGTGGCCTTGAATGAAGGCAAAAGTCATGCATTTGAATAAATTTGGTGACCCTTAATCCCAGCATGCTACAGACCCAATACGAAGTCCATGGGCCTGTTGGTTAATGAGGAGAAGTTGAAAATGTAATTTTATTACGATGGACGACTCACGACGATTGCAATAGGTCAACTGAGATTAAGCTGATCTAAAAACCTAATTCAGACTGGTTTAAAAATTGTAATTGTTTAGTTAAACTAAAGATCATACGATTGAATGTTTCCTGCCGTGGTTATTGTGAGTTTGATGAAATGTAGAATATATACCTGAGGCCTGGAAATGAACATTCTCGGGTCTGAATAACCTCCGGCATGAGAATAGCCAGTCAAATACACGTGCCCAATGTATCACTGGAGCTAAAGGTCGCTACAGATAACGATTCATGAAAGGGAATTTTTATCACGGAGATGAACTTTAATTAAAACCCTGAAATCGAAACTAGCCACAATCTGGCTGTAGCTCTTTGACCATGATTCTGACCCACCGGTCTGTGAACGAACAGTCTGTAAATGCATTGTCACCGTCATCGTATGGAGAGTTAAATGAAAGGATCGTATTATACCCTTCAATCACGTGCAAGCGTTCTCGTGACCTTGAAGTATCGACAGGTGACGACCTCTGCAGACAAATTGTGACAACCGAGGTCACAAGTGATTCATCAACGTCAGCTTTGCGCTTAAACAGTACAAGAGATCATTCCTCGCATATACAGTATATGAAGATGCAGGACTTCTAGATTTAATCTGAAACTGTCACTCTCATCCAGACATACATTTCCCTCTTGTGGACACTTTAAATCGAATCACCGACGCGTTTAGACCATCACCAACATTACAATCGGATATATCCGCCAACTGATATTATAATCAAATTTATACCCAAACAGGCATTATTATCTCTCCTCAAAAAACGACCGCGGCAAGAATTTCTAGAGAAAGTAAGGTAAATACTAAAAAAAAAAAAAACGTTCAAGTAACATGTCTGCTGGAATAATGAGTCTGTGACCCTTTTCAGATTTTTATTTCAATAATTAAAATATAAAAAAAAATTGTACAAGTACCTAATGCACAAATCAAACGGAAAATTTAGATATAGAGTAAAGCTTAATTCATTAGTTTGTAATACTATCTCAAGAATAAATCACGAATAATTATAATATTTGCGTGTTTTTCTTGTTTATCCTTAGGACAAGGCAACGTGAAGTCAATTGCATTAAGTGTTTATGATAGAAGTATTGACAATTTATGACACACGAGCCCTTGGACATTAATGATTCAGAATTGGATTTTGGGTTTGGATGAATTGATTATAACATGATGTTAACATTAGCCGAAATGTTGTCAATATGGTCTTATTATACACAGTCAAAATGGCAACAAAATCTATAATCTATACCATTCACGAGAAAATCACTTTAAAACAAACTTTGTTTTCGAATACATGTTGGATTCATCATACCAGGGTAAAAGTTGTGATTACTAGCGAAATAACTCCAAATATAACAACCAGTATTTCTGTAACCCCTCTCAAACTAGCTAAGATATATTTCAGATAAGGTTACACATGTCAGTGCAATATGTATATCTAACTCAACATAATAGACCAATTCGACAATGCAGTATCCATATTACCTACATCCAAGAATATATGTCCACGGGAAGTATACTTCGGTAATGTTAGGTCAATTATTTCTTTCGAATATGACCTTTACCTTGACCTGACAATCTGACCTGTTGACCCCGAGTCCATAGGGGTGCTCTGCAGGTGATGGCGTGAATATAAACAACGTTTTTATGGCAGTCGTTAAAACCGTGTTCACGTCGCATGACAGACTTGCTGTTACTTGATCTCGAGATCGATTAATTAACTTGTGTATATCATTTCGATACAAAAAATGCAAAGGTCAATGGCGTTTTTTATATAAATAATCAAAATGTAATGTTTTATAATAAACTTATCATGGTTATTCGTAATTACATTCGATCTTCTTGTAGGTATGCATAATTGCAATCACCATGACGCAAATTACTGTCAAAATGATTGCAAGATATTGCTATAAAATTAGTTGCAGATATAGATCGATTAATCATCTATAAAATCAAAATTATACATGCCTTTCAATGACTGCTAATATACCATATGATATGTTCGACGGGCACGTATTTGCATGCATTTGACACCTCTTGATAAAATAGTGTCATTGACGCAGATTGAATACATATCCTCAATAGAAATAAAACTTCATAATATATGCATATGAATTACTAAAATCATCGACAAAAATTAACGAACGTGATTTTTGATTGACGCCGATTAAAACTATTTTTAGAGTGACTTTAACTGTTAATGTTCTTTCAGACTGCCTTGCCGTCACTCCTTTGAAGGACTGCCTGTCATTATGTTTCTGCTGTCTGCCAGACATCATATAGAAGTTCCATGATGGCGAACCCAACATATATAAATCTTACAGAAGGTGGCGTTTAGGGAGTACAATCGTTAACGGTGGTGATCAAGTTTTAACATCGCTATTTCCTTTCCATATTAAGAAAATATTCCAAGGATATTATTAATCAAACTAAAAATACTTTTTATGACAATTAATAGATATTCTAGCATTTAGTCATTTACAGAGATAAGTCAACACCACTCCTTGTAATATGTCCCTTGTGCACTATAATCAAGACAAGCCAGAAAGATCAATTAATACCAGTTTAGTGAAGAAATATATCACTGTCAACTCTGGGAATCTACAAAAGAAAAATGTTGTCTCTGTATGTAAATAAGAACTGATGCTGTAGTTTTGCCGTAGTGTAGTCTTGCTTCAAATATCCAAAAGAAAAACAAATCGTTTTTATCAATTCGAACAGATAATTCAAAGACAAAGCCCACCAACAAAGGACGTAGGCAGATCACAGTAGGATACCCGATTAACAGCAAAACAGAACATGCAACCTTGTACTGCTCTTCGCATCGAGCACCTTGGAGTCTGAAACATAACTTAATCAGAATGGAATTCATTAAACTTTTATCCGACAAAGATATTTATTAAGATTGTAACATAGTTACTATATTCATCCCCCTAAGGTCTTATTTTGAGAAAGTGTAATTATCAGGTATCGTCGATAAGTAAGAAGACTCTATATCTTCCGGAACATTATATATCTTTATTATTCTGTTATTCCGCTTTAATGATTTCAGAGGTCCCAACGTAAATTTGCGTTTCATTCATTACATTTAATGTTGTGTTATCGATATGAGTTTGGAATTACAGTGTTGTTTCCACGTCTTACCGTTGATGTGGATATGATAATTACATATTTATCGACACGAATAAGAGAGCACATTATGCTTATTGATTGATATTCTTGACTTAGAAAAAATGCAAATAAATAAATAAATAAATAAACAAAGTATATATTGAATATATATATGAGTATATGTTAATTTTTCCAAAACGTCATTATCACCTAATGTCAACACCTTGGCACAACGCCTATGATAAAGTGATTTAGACTTAGGTTTATTTCCGAGGAGAAGTCCATTTCTTGCGATCATTATAATACTGACACGATTGGACAAACACGTAGCTACGACAACCACTTGCAGACAGGGTCATTTTAAAGGCGGAGTCTGCTTGTAGTAGCTTGTGACAACCACACTAAGCAACATACGTGAGGCCCGTCGCATGTCACCCGGAATAATTACATCAAAGTGTCTTGCCCATGGATACAACCCTTGCCCATGGATACAACCACGACAACACAGACCGGCCCGTTTTCTCAGCTTCACGAGAAACACAAGCAAACACGGATAGGGATCACGCACATCGGATATTCATCTGAGGTTACGAGGCCGGCTATCGGGCCTCAGACAACCAGATGAGGTAATCTTGTCAAACTAGTAAGTCAATACAGCAATCAGACAAGTCACTGCGACAAACAGACACTCCCATACGCTTATATAATCTTGCTGCTGCAAAAATAATGTCATCCGTTGAGAACCGAAGACAAAGACAGCCAAATGGGCTTGTTTTGAATCAGGTAACGCCGTTCAGATATCACACCAATCGTAAGGCAGATTCTTGGAGCCCAGATGACACTTGATAACCATCAAAAGATCTCTGCATAAGAAAACTACATCAAAACGTCATTTCGTTATTATCCAGATATGTATTATTTTTGGGTTAGTATGCTGTTTATGAATCAGACGAATAAAATCCTTTTTCGGTTTATTTCCATCTCTTTATGGAAACGTTATTTTAATGACAAATACTTGTCAATTTCGCCACATACACATCAGATTTGTTTCTTGGAATTCCATGAGCTTTTGATCGGCACAGCCATTTGTCAGAGTAAGTGTTATCATCCCGTTCAATGCCGAGTTCATCAATTAGTCTTACATTTAAGGAGATTTTCGACTTAAGTAAATACTTTAGATGGTTTGGAATTTTATCGATAAAACATTCCTTAATGACAATCTTTTAAATGCCTTCTCAAGAATGACTTTGCCAGAAGCTGTATTAAAAAGTATTTTAATCATTCAAGTAACTTAATGTTTTCAAGAAAATGATGTATGTGATGCTACATGTATTGAAATCGAAATTAAAACAGAAAGTCGACAAATAAATATACATGATCAGTCGAATATTCTGGATGTAGAACTCTGGGTGTGCGCATGCGCAATGCTGTAGGCTATTTTTCGTTATCAGATGCGCTAAAGATTTGATGTCTTCACCCGAATCTGAACAAGAACATCGCCTGAAACGTTTTGCTGTGCCATGTTGTTAAATGCTACTTGTCAGTATAATTAAACGATGTGTTAGTGCGACACCTGGCGGCCATCATTTGTCAACCTGACCATACCTCGACCAACTTCAGTTTAAGACCAAATATAACCTGCCTCATTATACATACCACGCTTACCCTAAGTACTCATAAACATACAGCGAGCTTTCAACGTTTGCTCACTCATACAGATCATTTTGGCATACTTAGACTGTTTGTATATAAGGTATATAAGGGGAACATTGGTTATTGCCGGACATTAAAAAATACAAGTGTATTAGTCTTTGTTTCTTACCTCTTGACATCATAATGGTTTAGTTAAAAGGGGTATATAGCTGACCTTGATATTAATTGATTATTAAAATAAATCATGTTGTTCCTTTCAAAGAGTTAAAGCTTAATTGCCTCGTTTGTCTCAATATTAAACTTTATATTGGCCTTGTCTACGATCGTGTAATGTATAAGAATAATGGCAGTATCAGACGGTTTTTTACCCGAGATCCCCACCTCCTCAACTGACATTCAAATTATTGACATAACAGGATAATTACGAATAATACCACTTCTACTAGTATTAACATGGGTTATTGAAGCATCAACTATTCCACGAAAAGAATGTTTTTGATAAAATCGCTTGATTGTTTATAGCAGTTACGGCCGTGTGAAAAAAGTGTCCAAGGATTGAGGAACACATCATCGGTGACATCAAAGAGCTATCATCTTTGAATGCCGTTAAATGCATATGGACATACAGGGTATTCAGTTGCGTAAACAGTGGTATCTGGGAACACGTCTTTGAGAAACTAGTCGAATCAACCCATTCATGGACGTTAGTACATCAATCTAATTGTCGTACATTTCACATGAATACATGAATAGGACTATGTTCCTGACAGGTATGTTATATCACAAGAAGTACCCTAGTATGTCAGACTTGTTCTGTAGCGCACCTATATTTTCTATTTCAATTTGTACAAATCAGTTTAATATAGTATGGAAAAACGCCAAGAAAAGCTTAATTATCTTCAAACTCAATCATTACCATATATATATTATATCATAGCAAATGGACGAATTCTTCATAAGATACACAGGCTGTTTGTACCATTCAATAGCAATTGAGAGTTAGATAAGATATAGCCAACATTGAATTTAACTGCATCATACAACCTATACAACATTCTAGGTCGCATCAATGATTGGCATAAAGAAATTATATCTTAGAAGCGACTGTGGAAACTAAATATAGACCGAAAGAAATGTCAAAATATGGTTGGGATGCAGAAAAATGGTATACATGGTAACGAGAATGTTTAAAGTGATATTGCTTGTAAAAGACAATTGATAAGGTATACTCGGCCCTATATGGGTTACGAGTACAACTTATATCAAGCCTTAATATGGATATCCGCCTACATCTGGTTTGGTTAATGGATTTCCAGACTCTTTATTCTAAAATGTTACAGATTCGAGCGATTCAACAATAACATCCTCGCGTTAAAGTGCAGTGGTTTATCTCAATCATACCGACCTAAAACAATCACAGCAACATTTAAGAGCAGACGGTGCAACTTTAAGACTTAGAGTCTTAGAGTACTTTTTATGTGAAGACAATGCTTTCTGACATATTTATTGCTCAATGACTGTATCTTGTGCTGTTCTAAGTAGATTTAACTAAAAATAAAGAAATATTTATTGAATAAGCATTCAGCATATTGCGATTGTTCGAGTCCCTTGTGACCTATGTGTATCATTCTTGTTGCTCATAAAACGTCGTATCAGCGGCTTCAAGATCCGGAAGTGGCATGTGCATTTTGTATTTGCACGAGAGGGAGGATTGTACTTTAAACCTGACAATGGATGATTCTTTCATTGAAACCAGAGGCGTCGGATTTAAGTTAAATTCAAAGTGAATTGAAGCTCCTACCCATTGAAACAACCGCAGGGAAGGGGTGGTTTTTCTGTTATTGTAGTCTTCGATAGTCTAAGTTATCAAAACGAGCATTGTACTAAGGCAATCCATTTGTTTTTATACGGGACAGAGGCTTGAAAATTACAACAGAGATTAGAAGAATTGAATTATAATGTTATGAGTTATATACATGGCATAGAAGAATTGCAATATTTCATAAAACTTGTGATTGTGATTGCCCTGATTTAAGCTGTTTTTTATATGCTTGACAATTCTCTAATATATTTTGAAGATAAAAAGCATTTTTGCAATCTTGAAAGTCGATTTATTAGATTTATTACAAATGTAGACACATCCACACACGGAAGACATATATAGGTAAATATATGGTACGCGATGTTTTTGAAAATCAATTCACAACTAAATCTCTATATATTAACATAACTTGACCTTGAATCAGTCGGATTGCCACATTCCTATATAGACAGTTGGTAACAATTGCGAATATTGTGCTATTCAGGTTTCGTAATCCTGGACAAACAATGTGTCCTATCTAAGAGATCTTCCACTGTTTCCCGCGGGTATAATGTACGGAATATTGAGTCAACTGGCAACTGTCACGAACGAGCGTATGGACAAGTAACGAGAGCGAGGATGTTTATTTTAGATAGTATCTCCTTAACAATAGCAGGTGCGGTATTGTAGCCAACTCCTATATTGTCTCACTACGACATGCAACAAATGGTCTCTAAACATCATCAGTCCCCTGGTAACATTTTATGTGTCAATCATTGTACAGAGTTCGTAAACAAGCCTCTGTAGTAATTCTGTAACGATGTAACAATTTTATTTTGATTGATTCATTCGGATATCTGACATAGCCTTCACTGGCAATTACATAATGCATTTTTGTTCTGATATTTACCCAACAATAAGCTAGATGACATCCGAGTGGAGGTTGGGAATTCATGTCGTAAGGCTGCAGAAGCGATAATAGGGGTTTCTATTTGTTTTCCAACTATTTGATCAGTCTGTCCTTGAAACATTAATTAATATTCATAATCCCAGCATAGAATGGAAATGCGTGAGGATTTTACCTAAAAAACCCACTTAAACCTCATCAATAGAAACAGATTTGTCTCATAAGCTGCCTAATGATTAAACGAAAATGAGGCTTGTTTAGTTAAAAGGCATCGTGACGTTGCTGCACTAGCGTTTCTGGATAAAACTAAAACCACTAATAAATCAGAAATAACCAGGCCAAATTCTCAGCAAAGATAAACGTCATTGTGAAGGCCTGGTAATTGGTTATGATGTTATAAAGGTATGAATGGTTTTTCAACTAATTATGATAAGTTCACGTATTCATTTAGCTAAACAAATATTATTATATTATAGATTGTTGTTAGAGCAAAATTAGTTGCAAAAATAATTCCCAAACATAGAAAATCTTCACAACGCATATGCATAATGCCCATTACAAAAATTGTTCGGGTCGATAGGTAGTGTGAATAATGATGGAAATATATCTCTCTCTTTTATTTTACATTGTGTATGTAACAATAGGACCGTACATCATACATACAATGTATTGAGCTTCATATTGCCATGGGAAATTTGTAGACGGAAATTAGTTATACTACAAATTGATGTAATTCAGCAAACAAATAGTGTCTGCTGTCTGCTGCATGACGTCATGATATCCAAAATAAATTACATATAATGTTAAGTCATTTAATTACTCCGTGACCTTCATGAACAAACACATAGGACAAACTGCAGTGTATCAATCTGGCAATGACTGCATCTCCACTCGACATTCGCCAGCCTCATCGTTTGGTTTTAAGTAATAAGTTATTGCTACAGTAATGAGATTAGAAAGATTAAAACAAATGTATCACCAAGGGAGATAACTCCAAGGTTACTTCCACATATTTGACAGATGAAATATCCAGTTGAAATAAATAACGGTACCATTACATCAGCGTTTCTGGAGTGATAAATGTTATGATACTAGAATCACACAAATTACTGTTAACAAATCTCACTATCAAACCGAAGAATCGGATAAATCATTCCTTCTACCATTACACAGGGCGTGAATGTTAAAAAGTAGCCTATACAGAATGTCATTTCATCAATGGCATTTCAAAAAAATTCCTGCAAAATTTAAAAAATAAACATAATAATAAAAAGACAAGTTTGTAATTGATAAATCATTTCAGAACCAACTGATCGCTGGCCTGGAATTTGGACAGCCTTGGCAACTTTTGATGATATTTGCATATTTTTTTCTTGTGACCTTCACCTTCCTAGTTGTAACACTCAAATAAATGAACAGCAAGCGATTCCAAGTTCACGTTTCGCGTGAGGGCAAACCGCTCAGATTTTGTACAGCGAAGGACAGAACATGTAGTAAATCCAACCTCGTGAACTGTCGTACGGAAAGGGCGTGTCGACCGACGCACGTGACTGCACGTGACTTCTCCCGCTATAACAAATTGTATCGGCAAGGTTAGATTATTTGCTTAATTGGATATGTAGGGATCGAAACATCGGTCAATTCTCCCTGTTGTAATTACAGCTCATTTCTAAGGGTAACAAAGGGTTAACAGGATAACATTTTCATGTTTTCGGCATTTTTCCAAAAGTTAGGGAGTATAACAACTATTTATGGTTAGAATTTCTGCTGCTATTATTTCTAACACAATCTCAAGGCTTTGTATCTAAGTGTACCGTACTAAATGTGATTATACACACAACGGATAGTAATGATGTGGTATTCAGGCTAACATGGCCATGGTGATCCTGTAAAGACCCTCTTTAAGACTGTTAATTGTAATTGAGGAATCCGGTGAACATAGTTATATGCGAAATGAGAATCCTCATCAGAAATTACTCAACTGGAATATGCAGAGGAGGGAACAGTGTATAAAATCCTTCCCGATTACAATTACTGCTTTCGGCAGGACTGTGCACACTTAGAAAAGCCCGTTAGCTCGGCATAAAGATGTCATCAAGCTTTAGCAAACTAATGCTAAAATGACAAACCGCTTTTTGTGTTAGTGTCATTAGTTCCTCATAATGATACCATCTCGGTATTTAGTGCATCGCGACTCTGAGTGTCGTAAACGCTTGTAGGATAATTCCGTTCTGACAAGCGCTTTCCTTCTTTGTTAACATTGTCGTTTATCGGCTTGCTTGGGGTAAGGACACATCGGGCAGATTCCAAACGTTCTTGTGGGCATACATCTCACTTCAAATGTTGTAATTGAATTTCAAATATAAGGATAGTCGACAATTAGACATAAGTATTTGATATAGTTAATCTATTTCCTGCTAGCATTTATCCATTCTATCCAATAAATCAATTAAAACAAATTAATCACTTTAGGCTCATCACAGAATCAATTGTAATCAGTTAAGGAAGTTCCTCGAAATGTGTATCATTATTTGTGTCCTGTTAAAACTAATTGGGTTCTGGTACAGTACAATACACATACAAACAGACCTTGGATACAATTAGGGATATATCATTTTGCGCATTAATGTGTTTTGAACATCTCATTTTATTGTTTACACAAATGGCTACAAATTAACTGTAACACGTCTTGCAGGTGGTTTAATCTCATCAAAGAATCTTCAAATGTATAATAAAACTATATCAGACGTAATTAAACCCAAAGTAGTCGATGATAATAAAATCAATTGATGAGATAATTTAGAAATGAACGCTTTCATGTTCAAATAGTGTTTAATGCGTTCTTAATGAGGTATTTATCTAATAATGTTTCTGATATACGCAACCGTCATTCTAACCCGATCTCTGTCCAAGGAGTGTAAAATACAAACACAATATTGATTCGCATGGATATCCTTGAAAACTATACGGAGAAATAAGACCAGGTGTTCAGGTTGTGCAAGCGTCTTCTCAAACATATTTTAACAGACGTTGATACTTAATCCCTTCTTCTGTTCTTATATCTCTTCACATTAATCATGCCTCTGTATCGGGCAGTATGAGACAATTTTCCCCCTGTATGCTCTTATTGGGAATAAAACATTAACGTGAAGTTTGGTATATTTGGGGACTGAATCATTCTGTTCTATCTCATATTTTATGCAATAGACCTACATTAACAATGTTATTGTAGTATGTTATGACAATATTGAATGCAAAATGTTTAATTTTGCAACGTCTTATAGTTTTCTTTGGGCTCTCGTGTAATGCTAGGAACCAAAATATGAAAATTCTAGACAAAAACATCTAGGAAACATATATTGTCGGATCAGCATCTTTTCAGGGCTCCCTTTATTCTAATGCAAATACTCAAAATGTTTTTGAAATCAACATTTATTTTAATTCTAATTTTTTTTTATAGGATAGGCGGACGCGACTAACATTTTCAGAAAATGGAATAGTTGACATTGAACAAATAATGTTACATTGTATTAGAAGAGTAATATTCGAATATTATGTAAACAAAACGAAAATCAAAACATTTACTCATCAATCAAAATGATATGCTTAGTTTTCACCCATCACTTTCTATATAAATGTAGAACGTCACTATCCATTTTAACGGAAGCTAGATAACTGTAATAATGGCCCTTTATATTCTATACCAAAGTGATTTAAATCACGTGCTTACCCATAGGTATGTATTATAACTACATTTCTGTACATTTACCAGTCAGCCAAGAGTGTGGGGAAGTTCTGTTCTAAGTGTATAACGACACATTTTCTATATGCTAATATCACAGTTTAACACCGATAAGAAACAACCGTCAAATTAAAAAGCCATTTTCTGTCAATAATTGTATGTAACAACCTGAAGACCCCTGCCATGTTCCTTTAAGTCTCTACTAATGCGAAAAGGGTGTTTACTAGTCGTTCATATGCCCCCGGCTCATAAACGTACGTAATTGAAAGTTATTTTCTCCTCGATCGTCTATTTAAACCTGCGGCGGCCACGCATGAGTTAACAAGAAGTCCTGGTATTATTTTGATGAAAACATGAAAATCATGCATCGGTGAACAAAAATATCTCGAATATCAATCATATTGGTATTTGGGTCAGAAATTTTGATAGGTGGCTATTATGATGTCTGCTCTACGGCGGGTTCAAACGTATATAAATGCAGACAATATTTACCGATTTTCTTTACTACCATCGGCGGCTTGTAGGGTCTTGATGCTTAGGAGTATCTTAACTGTGGTATATGATGTTTCATTTTCCAAATATTATCCAACAAAAATAATTTCTCTATAATGCGTTGGTAATGAAATATGATAGCTAATTTTACATTCACATTTAACACGAACGTGAATGTGTGCATTTTTTCTATTGTTTTTCACGTCAATTATCAATTGTTTGACACAATTACCTTCCCCCTTTCTCTTTATTGGCCAGCGTATGGACACAGGAGGTGTATCGTTGTATCTGGCAATCTGCGATGTTGCAAGTTAACCCAACGAAACTAGAATAAGAACGTTGTATTGAGCTACTTGTCCGGAAATAATTACACGGTTCCGGACCTGCAATTTTCTCTAACTACTGACCTCCGGTGACTGATATGGCTGCCACAAGAGTGACACCAAACTTTCGATTGCACGCATAAATCTCATTCATACTGTTGCTTCTGTTATCGTTATACACACTGAAACCCTCTGAACCCAATAATTATATAACGTTGACCTTACTACAATTAAATGTTTTTTTTTTCTTTTAAAAAACTAACCAACCGCCAAGCATTGTCATGATAGCTTAAAAGAACCTATTTCTGCTTTTCTTCCTTAAGTGAACTAATATGTTTTTCGTAATTTCTTAAGGTATATGCTGTTTTAAAACTGTTTTACAATCACCAAATATTTCCATTTTTATTAAAAATGTCCAATGATCAATATCAATACTTTTAGAATATTAACATGGACTATTTACGTTTTCACTCCAATTATATGATTAGCGTGTTTCCTCATACGATGTTGTTGATATGAGTAGTGTTTTGCTATCTAGTTGTGTCAATAAGTCATACATGTTAGAAGAAACATAGAATTAAAGTACTTTTACTCATTGCTATTCATCAGGTAAACTACAAAGCAAACTGCATTGATAATATTGCTTTTCGCTTATATCAAAAGAACTGCATCGTAAATGTATGTATCAGTGTATAATTTATATATTAATGTTTCAGTAAACAGTCAAAAACGTCGAGGACTAAACAGTTAATTAAGTAAAGTGCCACAAACGTATATATCTTGGCGCATTCAAATTTTAGCGCATACTTATATTTACATAGCTCTCACAGTAACTGCAATAGGTATAGTCAAACCAGAATGACCTGTCGCGTTGACCTTTTCGTGGAATATTCAAAGTGGCTAGTTCCATTTGTGTGCAGGTGTGTTGACAAAATATATTGATTAGGAATACTACTGTGTCCAGCAGGGTGCTGTTTTGGACCATTCGTTTTTGTTACAATTTTATATTGGCAACACAGGGATTGTATCATTTATTTTTGATGCTTGGTTTACACATTTGCAAGTAACTATGTGATCAATTGTTCACATGTTAACAGTTTTATCGCTAAATCTAGACCAGTATAAATACAAATGATGCAGCTGATGATAAGGTTTGTTACATTATAAGCAATCAACATATATACAAAATATATATGTATATATACAATCACATATTTCCCCTAAATGACTATAGACTCGTCTGTAAAACTGAGTTCCACACGACAGGTCATTCTGGTCGGGCTTTAACAATATTCAGAAACCTCACTTAGTGCTTAGTTTATTCTGTTTAACGTCCTATTTACAGCCATGTCCATTTAAGGATAAGCTTGGTTTTCAAGGCGGAGGAAAACCGGAGTACCCGGCATACGGTCAGTACCAGTCAACTGTTCCAAGTGGGTTTCGAACTCGCTACCCAGAGGTTGTGTGCCAGTGTTAACGTGTCGGGACACCTTAACCATTTGGTCACCGCGGCCTCAATTATTACAGCCATAATTTAGCGTAAGGCTGCGCTAAGATAAGATTAGCGAGAAAATAGATAGCTTTACAGTAATTCGAGATTATATAGGGAACAGTAAAAATATACCTTTAAGGAAAGTTGAATGTGATCAATGGCTATTTAAAAAAAAAAACATAGAAACTTATCTCCGTATATTGGTAATTGAAAGTCGGAGAATTGGTGAGTTTATTCAAGTTGCGCTCCGTGAGAATTTCAGCTGAATTGCATGTTCCGTTATTAGATAAAATTCAAATGATCTACATATACTGGAAAAAACAGCTTCCATCGAGACAGATACTCCGCTGACGACAGGTTTATACAAAGCAATTTACATTTCAACGAATTTTTGTGGAAAGAATTTTGACAATTTTATTAGATAAAGCCTAAAACTACTATATTTTCTAGTACTTAAGACTGAGGGTTCGTGATAAGAACAATTTCAAGGGAGACATTTATTTTGCATAATAACATCCTGTCCTAAATCCATAGGCGGCTCGGGAGAGATGTACAATTTACTTTCCGTGACTTCGACTACATCCTGTGACGGCCTAGTACAGCGGAACAGTCAGAGATACATTTGTACAAACCCAACATTCTGACATATTTGATGGCGTGCTGACGGACTAACTATATATAGTCTCCCATAGCACGCTAATGCAGCATCTGTATAATGTTTTTTGTGTAAATGTTTATGTTCTAAGACGTCCAATGTTCACTTAGTGATATTGATAAACATTAAATTAAAATATATATTACGTGACAGTCTTAAAGAATGAATCTAACCTTTATATGAAATGATTATACAAGTTTACAAAAGACAGACAAGATTTAGCACCCTTCAAGCAAATTTTGAGTTTTTATACAATACAGCCAAGATTGACTTAAACTGTAGCATAAGAGAATTGCATCCTTCATAGACTCGTCAGAAATGCTAAGGGCTAACTGTTAGTAGGGTTTTGGTTATAAGACCTACACATTAATAACAAAAATCAGTAATATGTCGTATGTGTGCATGATTCGCTTAAGCATAAATAATTGCATATAGATTATGTCTTTAAAACTCCAGTGACTCGTTATCAATATACTATGACCTGATGGGGTGTCCTGTTGGGTGATTTTGGCAGTATATTTCAGTGAGGTGGCACTATGAAGACGGTTTCAGTTTCGTGCTATCACAAGTAGACAAGAACATAACACAGCCTCCAAAAAATACAAACGCACACACATTCACCCCAACAAGTTTGTATCTCGCACACAGTAAGACCCGTCCTTAAATGAGCATAGCTGTTGATAAGACGACATCCAACGATACAAACCAAACCATTATTAATGACAATATATTGGTATAGTTGGTGTGCCATTTAATGTCTTCTTACAAAATACTTATAAATATTTTACAACGAACAACACTTAATTTATGTTGTACTTTTTGCTGAAAGACGGTGTAAATGCACCAGACATGGCAAGGTTTGTGGAATATTTTAGATTACGTAGCTGCTTATATATGTAGTGATGGGTGTTAACAAAATACTAGTTATAATCGCTGAGTCGTAAATAGGTGGGTAAGTAATAAGGTATAATTTATACCTGAGACTGAGACTTTCCACATAGATCACGTTTATAAATTCCATTTTTGTGACTCTATGGAAATCATTCCCTATACAAAAATAGACAGACTTGACAAATGCAATGATGTAGACCCTAACTCTAACCAGACACAACTACAAATCAAAACATTTTTATTTGAAATTTGAAAATACTGACAGTGATGAAAGTATTTGTCTGCGCAAATAAAAAACACTATCATGTATTCACTCAGAAAGTTTGCTGAAACACAAACAAGTAATCTCACTTGATGTCAGCTTGACATTGTACGTTTATAATGTTAAAGCTTACCTTAAATGTAGATCACAGACAGAAATGTATTTCAAAGGCATTGACGTCACATTAGCTTCAAATGTATTATCTTTGCTGGTAGTTATAGCGACCTGAAATGCAATAAAAATAACAAAATCTAGTTATCATTTAGGTAAAAGTCATGATGTAATCATATTAGCGAATTTTACATCAAAGGTTTAATCAAATAGTGTTGATTTGTGTACAACGAGGCATATATGAAATCGTTGTATATAGTATATAACTAATTCATACAAGACTTTGACATTTAAGATTCAAAATATCATTTAAAAGAAATGGAAGACACGTTGGTTTGTCTAAAAGGATAAGTAGAAATGTAAACAAGTTTCCATATAGAAGATAAAGTCTATCAATGTGTCAAAATGTATGTGATCTTAAGCATTTGCAAAGAGCAGGCGATTTTGCATGCTGAAAACTTGGTTATTTTCGCAGGGGGTTGATTTCGCGATTTCGATATGTAAACTAAACACGTTGGATTTTTTTTCGCGAACGATTTACCATTTTGTAGCTCGATAATACGAAAATTAATATCCAAATTCTACGCGTTGGGGATATTTTCGCGGTCAAAAGGAGTCAGCGTAACAAGCGTTAATTTCCCTCTCGCGTAAATGTCCCCGTTTACAGAAAGCGTATTCGCGAGGTCGTATAAAACTCGTATCGGTAGACGAAGAAAATGTACTGTCAAGTTTATCTTCTGGTATCCAAGGCTACAAACTAAACAACTGTGATGATATCATAACATTTTGTCAGAAGTGGGTTATATTACTTCATCAAATAAATCTGTAAGCTTGGCGACCTAAATTGATTTGATCTAGATGAGATTTGCTGCTATAGTTTGTATCGGATATTGGAAGCACCAGATTAATACTCTGTAGGCGAAATTTGTACTGTGGATTAGATGAAGCAATAACACTTTATTGGTGTTTTTATATTATAGTATCACCGATAATTATCACTTTGACAATATTGGATTGAGTGTCTATGGGTGTTTCATCCTATTCTGGGATGATTGCTGGCTGGGAAGATATCGGAATTATATTGTTCTTACGCACAACTTCAGAACCTATTAGACATTGCGTATTGATAGTGTTCGTTACATAACACGAGCTAATGAAATGTACATCTATTGTTAGTTATGCATGTACTACTTTCTTGTGCGATTGTACACATGTAGTTAGATGTGTTCCCGGTTGCCTAGGTGAAAGGTAAGTGTGTTACCACTGTGCCATCCGACCAACCTAGATTTGATCTACATTTGTAAGACGGGTGCCGTCGGTGGAGTAGAAGACGAATTCTCTACCGAAGCACCTGCTCTTACGATTACTCTCCTTTTACGTTTCCATGGGTCTCAAAGAATTGTTCATATTTGTCCTTGATATATCGATTATGAGTTTGAATCATAGTTTTGTTATTACATCGGTTTTTGTTTCTTTTTAGAGCTACATTTACATGGCATGGTGTCGATGAAGCATTTGACGCTTTCCCTATTGGAACGTATGGTCTTACGATCCTTGCACTGGAAAATATTCTTCGCATAAACCTATTATTTATTTGCACTGGTTTCATCCAGTTTCGTTATTATGTTTGTTTTCTTTATACATATAATATATAATGTTTCTCAAACAAAACAAACAAATAAACTCATGCTGAATATTGAATTGAATTTGTTTGTGGAGTTGCACTTTAAAATACTATCCCCATAATCCTGACAGCGTAGTAAGTGAATAAAATTCGTTTAAATTGGATATACTAATATATTCTGATCAGATAAACCAATAACCACGCATTTATTGATATTTACTTTCTCAGCTGTGAAACAGGAAACACGTCCTATAGCAAAGTGTCAATGATTCATACTTATTGAAACGGGAAAATATATTTAAACATTAAAGCTCGAGATTTTTCATCTAAACCAGATATCTTGTTGTCCTGGAGACAGTACTATTTGTATCTAAGTAGCTCTGAGTCAGACTGATATTGATCTCTATGTGCACGATAAGCTTGAAGTATACGTGTACACTAATACTCCTAATGCGTTACGATAGGTACGGAAATCTAATTAAGCTGTTAACTTATACAGCAGAACTGCAAATGTCTGACGTCTTATTGGAACTCAGTGTTATATGCTTGCATACACATATAAGAGTAATGTACAAAGATGACATGATTAAAATGTTGATGTTTACACTGATCTACCGAAATTGTATACATACTACACTTAGTTTATTGTTTATTTGGTTAAGTTTATTTAGTGTACCGTCCTATCAACAGCCAGCGTCATTTAAGGACGTGCCTGGTTTTAGGGGTGGAGGAAAGCCGGAATACCTGGCGAAAAACCAACTAAGAGGTAGAGAGCTAGTGATAAAGTTTCGGGACTCCTTACCCACTCGGCCACCGGCCACCGCTCCCCCTTACATAAAGCAAATGATAATACAGGTTTAATAAAGGTTTAATGATCTCCTTAAACATACCTGTTAATTTAAAAGTCGTGATTAATTACACAATTTGAACGGGATCAAATTATCTTACTGAGACTAAATAAGTTAGTGAACAAAATTATCTTAGCAACCGATATACGGTATATAGACACAAACAGAGAATATCAATATGCGAATGAAACAGACAACTATCCCGACAAAATGGCGGCGATAAATATGGGCAAAACGATAGGATAGAACAGAGACCATTATAACTACAAGGAGAAAGATAACAATTTTCCGAGGTGAACAATGTTAGCAGACCTTTTTTAAAAGTTGAAAAATGCTCAAAATTCTATAGTGAAATTTATCAAAATTGACTTTTGGGTCTTTTTTCCTCCCTATCCACATTTTGACGTTTCTTTCGATCATTTTTGAGGTTTCACTCGCCTTGTAAGTATCAAAACGTCAGGTCCTTGGCATCACTGAAGAGAATGATAAGGACGAAAATGCTGCAATGTGCGGTTAAATTCATTTTGGCTGTACTGTATTTAAATCTCAACTTGACTTGAAATCTTCTAATATCTTGTATATCTTTATTTCAATCCTATCAGTAAATGTCGTGTTGTATTTGTATATAACAATTTGCAATCGTAAATATAACACCCTCAGATGACATATCGACAAGTACTTCTTAAATTATTTAGATTTAAGCGACCTCACAAAGTCAAACAAAGTTCATCTCAGATCTAAATTATTCACCGAAGAATCTTAATTTGTATAGCGTGGTATACTCGTGACACTGCGATAAATAGCTCCAACTTAGGCTCCCTTCAGCAGTTATAATGATTCAGAAACTGATATCGAAATGGTTCAGAATGAATCACAGTCATTGATTGCCCCCTCTAGTAAAAGTCTCTAATTGTCGGTGGTGCTATCGCTGAAGGCCTCAAGACAATTTTGCCTTTCATTTTTATTTCATTTCATTGCTAGAAATGTCCCCAATGGTGATCAGATGACCAATATAAATCCTGTCTATCCATGTCCAGCGCCATGACGTACATGATCAGAGCAGCTTACTTGTTAAAGGTGACAAGGTCAGATCCGCCTTGAGTCGTTACACTATGGTACCGTTAAGCCATATGTCACCATAGCCACGGAGAACAGGTCATAGATAATTTAAACTCGATTAGAACATACAATGAAGGTCATGATGTCAACTAAGGTGCCGCTTACATATGTCACAAGATGTTCCCTAACGCAGTACTCTACATCGGGAACTATTTTTAGAATAATTGGACAGATAATACTATCTACATTGTAGAGCCAATTATCTGCAATGCCCATATTTGGCAAGTTGTGTATATGTGCTCTTATCGTTCGTTTGTTTGTTGTCTTAGGTCATTATAGCAAACAAAAACTCAATTGATATTTTATGAAGAAACCTTTAGAATTTTCATTATATATTCACATTTTGTTGTCGTAAACAAGCAGAATTGTCGTGAGCAGGCTGATATACATGGTATCATATCTTATCTATACACATGCGCAAATCCCCAGTTTAACCGGGCAATATTTAGGCACGTACGAGTGCAAAGTTACAAATAGTTTTGTTCAACTTCTACTGTTTTAAATATTACTTGATATGGCCTAGAGTAGCCCAACTACTCGTGAGAGTGAGTCGACACATTCTGACTGTAGGAAAGGAGTATTATTCCATAGAACTTAATTAAAACTGATGTTATCGTTTGTGGTGAAAATATCAATCCAATTACTTATTGTTACTTTTCTTATTTCAGTATCAGCCTATTTCTAGTAGAAACTGAAATAAGTATTACCATGGATATTACAATGAATTTGTCTTAAGTTGTTTCCAAATATGACATCATTTCTAGTATTTTCCTGATCTGAGGGATGAAAAATAGTCATAATTTTTACATTTTTTTTTCGATGAAAAACAAAGTAAAATAAATAATGAAAATATCTTATTATTAGGAACAAATTCGCCGTACAAATAAATACTGTTCCCGAATTGTTTTATAGCGGGAGACAGGGCGACTGTACATACGGTATCACTGTATAGCTGTGAGATAGGATCTATAGGGAGAGGGTATTGTGATCTATCGGTGGTGACATTTCCTATTACACACTATTCGACGGCCAGTCGAACAATCCCCTCGTATCACTAGATCTCCCTGACGTTACACAAGGCTGATAAAAGGCTTTCTCACACAAAGTGCACAATTACATGGCTGTACGCACTTTTTTTGTCCTACAGCAGTATTTATTTGGATACAGTTGAGGAATCGTATAAATGAATTGTCTATATGGTGTCGTTGTTTCAAATAATAGTAAACGTCATTTGAAGACAAACATTGATATATATATATAGGAGTGCTTTATTTTAAATTAAATTGTGAAGTTTTTAGACATTGAAACCAATATCAATCGCGTGTGATAAATCAGGCCATATATGGAAGAAGAGATTGGATGACATTTCCCTTTAAAGATAATCGCATTTTGGATAGAAAAGGCTATAAAAATGTTTAAATATGTAATAGCTCCTCTAGTTTAATGAGAATATGGTGATTCATGATTGCCTGATTTTATCAGTGGCTTTGATTATAGAAAAGTTATGATGATACATAAAATATCAATTCACTCACATGTTTTATGTGAAGAAATCAAACGACCAGTACATTTCCAGTACAAAATTGTTTATGGTGAAAACATCAGCCACTTTGACCAAAAGAGTCGACAGATGTCTATTTGTAATGATGTCGTGGCTTTGCACCCAACCATATCGGACAAGGGAGCCATCATCAGACGATAAGTCCCTGAAGGGACTGAAATTGTCTTTGAATGAATGAATGACACGTTGCTCATTTAGGATCAAACTGATACTAATCAATTTAGTTGTTTAATAAGCTCAAGATATAAACGGTACTCTAACAAACAGGACATGTGTCCATGAATGGCATTCCTATTGATGTCGATATGCTGATAGTGATTTTTTTTGTATTTCTCAAACCAGTGTTTAAACTCATTGCCATATTTTAGTTGCTGTATACTATTATCTACATCACATGGATTTCATTGTTCATGAAACATCGCAGTTTCCATTGTTGATGAACCTCAGATAGAAAAATAACGGATATTTAGTTAGAATAGTGGATTACTCTGTTAATTGCGGTATCCAGGGCAATGTCTACCCGGAAGCTATCTAAAATATTGATCGTTTGTTGTTTCAAGGTACATCTAAATACACATATACCTTGAAACAAAAAACGATCAATATTTACAATATGATTCTACGTTTGAAGAATAAGCACAAGAAACTTGGTCTCCTTCAAAAACACATTAGCAATATCCGCCGATCTTGCCTAAGACATCCAAACCTCTAGAAGGTAATTGTGACGCCGGAAATAGATATTACAATCACAAGGCTGTCTAATTTAACTTTCCGTTAACGATCATCCTTGGAGTTATGCAAATTCGGTAATATGAATCTGTATTGGACTTTCTGAGACAGACCATGAAATGTCTGGTTATGTTCTAAACAAACATATGACAAATCTGGAACAAGGAGAAATCTAATGTGTACATATGCTATGTGGTAAAACAGCTTCGTTTTCCAAAGGCGTCCTTGCTGTATATCGATACAGATAAGTACCCAGTTTGAACAAATGCATACATACATGTATTTCAACGAATGTATATAAATATTATGTATATATATATAGAAATATACATTTCCATTTAACTTGTAATCTAAAACCGCCTATCTGCGAAAGAAATTCAAGGCTGTAATCACAACTGAACAAAACAATTCACAGGAATTTAATACAGAGCATCGCCCATGCTCATTAGGTCATTGCTATCAAACAATTTGTTCATAGCGGGTGGTGGCCAATACAGGTACATACCATAGCATTCTGCTGTGTCTTTCCAGTTAATACTCTACCACTTTGTACCTTTTTAATACAAGAACAGCCTGGTCGATTACTTCTTTGTTAAGCAAATTACGTAACGCATGATGCTGTATGCATCAGTGCAGATTCCAACATGGTCGCCACATCAAAGAAACGCTAATTTGAATTCGATTAGCTCCATCAGTAGGAACGGTGTGTTATCTCGACAGCGTTTAGGATTTACTTCGCTCTAACATCCCGATGTAATTAAAGTTTAACAAACATTACTGGAATAATTGGCATAAAAACAGAAACCTTATAAATAATTAAAGGAGAAACACCGTACCTACATATCTGTAGTAATGACGTCATAGTTGATTCGTAGAGTGGAGGTACGCACTAAACTCAGTGTGGTTTTATCGGATAAGGGAATAGATTAATCCGGAATTTTATTTATCTTTTTTAGTCGATTCGGAGTGGAGCTACGCACTACACTAAACTCAGTGCGGTTTTATCGGATACGGGAACAGATTAATCCGGAATTTTATTTATTCTCCTTTTAATCGATTCGGAGTGGAGGTATGCGCACTAAACTCGGTATGGTTTTAGCGGAATCGGGAATAGATTAATCCGGAATTGTATTCATTTTTCTTCTATTGTCTCTCCTAACTTTCCAAATAATGTCCCTAGCACACAATATTGCACTAAGAGTTGGTAAAAATGACAGTGTAGTCAAATTTTAGAATTCATAAAAGAAGGGAGAAATATCTATGAAACGTTTATTTTCCTCAAAGGCTATGATCTAGACATCCGGTTTGGTTATTCTTTTAATAGTTTTATTACCACGAACCCAGGGTGATGTAAAATGCAATTAAACATGTGTTTAATATCTATGTTTACCTAAATGTTTATGACATAGATATCCGCTTTTGATGTTAGAAATTACTGGTTTCATTAACCGATTTACCAACTGATGTACCATCACTAGCTTTTAATTAAAAACACTAAATGTAAGTCCGGGTTTTTTTGGCTCCAGACGTTGGAGGATAAGACAAAATCAATGACTAAAAACGGGCAGAGGATAGCAATTATCTCCTAGCTAGGAACAAGTATAAGACAATTGTTCATAAAACGAGTCAGGAAGAGCTATTAATCTGTCTGACGGGATACACTATCTCCCATCCCAGTGACCTTCACCTTGGGTTCAGTTTTATTATTTGAAAAAGTAACGACTTAGTGATGTTGACTGACCATTACTAACGAATCTCCGAGAAATAAATGAGTCCACGGTTACCATAGCAATTACTGAAGTATTGGTCATCAAAAATAACTATGTGTGTTTACTCATAGTGTCAACAGGCTGATGCCCATAAAATCAGACATTAACTGTATTTATTGCCACTAAAACACATAACATCGAAATCAGAGGTCGCTAAAAATGTCGGCAGGTTCTGCAAAAGCGCCAGTGATAACATTTAGTTCATGCATAATTCATAGGGGTTTCTATCCCCATGCCATTCCTAACACGTCGGCAAAATTGGTATTGTCTATGTTTCGGGCAAGTGTGAGGGATAGTGGTCCGCGATTTTTCTTTATCATTTAAGTAATAATTGTAGAATACCAACAGCTCAGTAAATGTGGGTCAAACATCGGTTTTGAAACAGGTCAGTTTATGTGGGTCATTTGTGTTAGTCCTTTGACAGTAGGTGTAAGGTCTCGAGACTTGTGTCTGCTACTGCCAGCTAACTGGTTTAGACAGAAAAACATTTCATTATCTCTACTGGAAGGCCTAGTCTAATTGTCTGGAGGTTCCAGAAGGTTGGATACGTCCCCTTCTTCACTTCACGATACAGACACCATAACGGATACTGTATATACTATCTGCTGGTAAAATGGCGCTTACCCTTGACCCTTGAGGACAAAATCGTGAATTTACTACAATAAGACCACTGTCAAACAGATAGTTAAATGCAAGCAGATCATACAGCTATAAATGTGTCTTATATCCTTTTCCCCGAATTCAACTGTGAGTGGATGTCAATTTATCTGTGTAGACGCCTTTATTGAATAATGGCGACATTTTACTGAAAATACACATCCTGTTTTATTTACCTATCAATGGCTAATCCAAATTTATTAAAAACAACATTGTATGTTGTCATGTAAGGGTTTAAGGGTCAAATATGTACATTGCATATATGAGTCCACTTCCTATTGATGGCCGTATAGGGTACAAGCGGATGGCCAGTGAAATCCTTAAATAGCATTGCTTTTCATTTTTGTATTTCTTGTCTTATTATTTTTTGTTTATTTATTTATTTATTTATTTAGTTTTTCATCTGTGTGAGATTGATGTTAATAACAAAACAATACCGACAAAGATCCAGTAATCTCACCCGATAGCTTACCAACTAATTATCTCATCGTTGATATCCAGAGATTTCAGTCTAAAATATACAATTTTAGAAAAAAAATCCTAGCGAATTCATCGCTACAAAGTCAAATGCCTACGGCTAATCATTTCTCTGCCTCTAGACAAATACAAAACGTGGTAATTACTGGCCTGATATACTGTTTCTCTCATTTGGAGACCTCTAAGGAGCTTAATAAGAGCTCCAAGCAATTTGTCCTTCATGATGCCACATGATACTCTTAAGCCTTATCAAAGCGATCGGAAGAGATGTACATAATACAACAGTGGTTAGCAGACTTGTAAACGTTTATCATCTTAAACATTGCAATTACTAAGCCTTCGATTTCACATTCCCAGAAAATAGATGACACATGTATATCGAGTTATAAACCTTGGATTTCGATCGTAGTGCCAGACGCTCGTGTTTGTGGCCAATTAATAAGGAATGTCTGAAAAAAGTTCCAGTGCTACTCCTTAAATATTAAGTAGCGTTATGTGGCCAACTCTAAAAAGTCTTTATCATCTCTTTTCAGTATTCTTTAAATATCAAAGATGAAATTTTCTTCTGGAGTTTAGTTCGAACGTGTAACCCTGCCACAAGTACCATTTTTATCATGTCTCGGGTGACGAAGACCGGGAATAGTTTTATTACTTGTAGACGTTTTGGTGTCTTTAAGTGACCATTTGTGGTACAGAACTGTAAGGTAAGAATCTGTACATGCAGATGTCATTCATACAGTAAAACCCTTCATAGTTGGTTACAGCGTTAACAGTTGCACTAAAAAAGAGACACATTTAGTATATTCAGCAATTCAAGGAAGAAAGCTTGCTTAGTTTAGCGACGTAATCTACAAATTTTAAACGCCCTTTACATTTCAAAAACCGCAATGTAAGTCACACACTTGAAGATATGACACTCGCACATAGTGAAGATGTATACATCTGTATATGATTTAGTTAAATTTAAAGTATTTTATTTACAGATCTTGCAAAGAGAGAAAATAACAACTTTAGATGATTTGAAGGCCTTTTCAAATAAATCATCGATCTAGTTACTTAGTAAAATAAGAAAAAATGAAGAAATCTACGTGATTCGTGTCGACAGAAAAAAAAACTGTCAAAATACACAAAAGCATTAAAACATAATATAAAAATACACCAAAGCAACACGACACACGGACAGTATACACCATAGGTGTCAACACAAGTTAAGATACAACACGGACTAAACACACAATAATAAACACACTGCAGCAACACCATTCAAGGCAACAAATTAATACAAAAATAAAACAGGCAGCACCACCACGCAACAGGAAAGGTAAAAATACGCAGCAATATAAGCAGGCCAAGAAATACCATAGTGAAAACATTCAAGGTCAAAATACACCGCAGCGACAGCATTCAAGGCAGCGAGATACTACAGCAACAACAGGCAGGTAAAAATATACTACAGTAACAACAGGTATGGTCAATATAGTTCACAGCAGCCACACACAATGTCAAAATACATCACAGTAACAATACACAATGTAAAATTACATCACAGCAACCACACACAAGGTGAATACATCACAACAACAACAACACACAAGGTCAAAATACATCACAACAACAACAAACAACGTCAAAATACACCACAGTAACAACACACAAGGTCAAAATACACCACACCAATACCACAAACAAGGTCAAATAACCACATCAATGACAGACAAGATCAATATATACCACATCACTAACACACAAGGTCAAGATACACAACAACGATACTCAAGGTCAGAATGCACCACAGCAACAACACACAAGGTCAAATAACCACATCTATGACAGACAAGGTCAAGATATACCACAGCAATGACACACAAGGTCAGGTTACACCACTATTATAACACGCAAGGTCAAACACACTGGAACAATAGGCAGGCCAAGATATAACACAACTATGACAGGTAAGGTCATGAAACACCACAGGAAAAAACCCAGAAGGTCAAGATGCACAATAGCAACAAGGTCAAAACACACACATTGTTAACACACAAGGTCACTATAGTACATAGCAGATTAAAAATACTCAATCTGAATATTAAGTACAGCAGCGTCAACACATAATGTCAACTCACACAAAAGCATTATCACACAGGGTCAAAATCTATCATAACACCAACACGCCTTGTCAAAGATACAGCTATGTACATAGTTTACCATAGATTAAAAGAGGAAACAAAAAAAGCATTGCCATTGTGCCTCAGATGATATTATACTGAGGCATCGCAAAGGTAAGAAACATTATTGATCCAGGAAAATGGTGCAATACAACATCTACGGAATCATGTTACGGAAGGCCACGAGGCTGAGGAGCCATCAACCATACGTGTCATCGTGATTCAGTTTTACTAGATTCTAAGGATCAGCGAAAATTAATACAGGAATCTCATCACGGGTTTTCTATTGTATAAGACAATAAACTATGCGTTAAGGACGCTCATGGTATGTACGACTGGCTGTATTATACATGCAAAGCCATAAAGAAACAAAGTTATTGTGAGAATGCATGCGATAACGTTACATAGCGATCGTGTAACTGTTTATATATAACACCAATCTGAGTCGTTATTCCTAGTGCTACATATTACTAAGTGCTTTGTTTTCCAAATCTTCCTCTTAAATCTCTTGAGCATTAATTAGCGCGCCATCACAAATGGAGTTCCTCAAAATACCCGCAGATCTATATTTTTCTTCCGTGAAGGGTCTGGTTCCAATTCCCTAAAGACTGATCCATGGCCGTGTCTTACATATTTCATCAGAAATATTTTGGCACTAAAAGCTTAAGCCGATTCTTTTAATATTTCGTTCATCGGAAATCTACTTGTAGGCGTAACGTTCATGAAAAAATAAAGTGCACTTGAGGACAGTCAATAATTGCAACAGACTTAGAATCGGGCATCGCCTAACGCAAAATGCGTTGGAAGGAGTAATGTATTTGTACACTAATTTGAGGTTATTCGTTCATTCAATGAAAATTTGCAACCGACAGGTGCCGAGTTCACTATTAACTGTCCATATCCGAGACTCACATAACCTCCTTCTCCATGGTGACCATAAATGTCCATGTATGCCATTGCTATTGTTATATCAACACGCTCTTTTTACCATATATGGTCACATCCTCCTTTGTTCAAGACAGAGCAGACTTCGAAGTGCTTGGTTCGTATTTTCATTCGAATGTAAAATATCTGATATCAGCTAGACATTTTACGACCATCTTTCTTCAAAGGCAATAACTTTCTATCCGCCTTAATTAATTCCTCCGTGTTACGACTGTCCTTTGATTTCTGCCTCAGTGTTCTCCAGCAGTCACAAGTAATACTTATCGAGGACATAGAAGAGTTCCATTTCCGGTTCCATGCCAAGGAGACGTTTTTGAGACGAACGAGCTCCATGTTTTAAGCTGTATCAAGATTGTCATTTCCTGTGTGTTTAATGGGTCAAAGATGCGACACAGTGCCAGATATAATCCGAGAGTGGTACGTTAATGAAACCAGCATTAAAAATATCCCAGTTCTCCTTAAAAAGCTCATAAATCCTTCCCGATCAAATTCCTGTATGCCCATCGCGTTGGCAACGACATTGCCCCCAAATTAGCAGTCCGCCTCGGCATCCGGGTTATTGCT
This sequence comes from Pecten maximus, assembly GCF_902652985.1. Taxonomy (NCBI): domain Eukaryota; kingdom Metazoa; phylum Mollusca; class Bivalvia; order Pectinida; family Pectinidae; genus Pecten; species Pecten maximus. The sequence continues at coordinate 27,852,122 of NC_047028.1, forward strand.
ATTTTATGTAATAAGTAAACCTCTTGTTGTATACATTTAGACTCTTAAAACAATGACTTCCTAAGATAGATACATTTGCATGTTTAAACAATTAAACTAATAGAATCTCATTTCACAAGATAACACGTTGAACCGCTCAGCTCTCGATATTGTGACCTTGTCTATGATGTGCAGATTAAAATCAAACCAAAACTGATACTTGTATAATACTTAAGTGACTGAGCAGTATTGTTTACATGATTATTTCAAATGATGTCGATACCTGTATCGGGTTTCCATCTTCCGTTCGTGGGGTAATCCTATCTCAATCCTGTCACAACGGCCCATACAGTTACACAGAAAAATGTCCACGTCTTCAACGAGACGATGACGTAGCTATGTTTAAGTGCTTTAAAGTTAACAAATTACTTCTTCCTACGTCAATGTCCACGTAAAACAAAACCTATAATTATTGTTCGTTAACTCATATTAACCATGCAAATACTTTGCTGTTTTTTGGTCTGGTGTGTATTAAGCGATTGTGGGCGCAATCGCCCCGGATACGAAACTGTGGCTGACGTCCACTATCTAACACCAGATGATTCGGTGTATCCTTTAAGTTCCTATCAAATATTAAGACAGACAATTAATACGTAATGACGTGCTTTGAAGTTGGTGGTGTAAAGTGTGACTGCACCTGGGCACGTGCTACAATACACCTAACGACCCAAGCCTCTTTAGCAGTTTAGTACGTACTTAGACCCTGACTATAAGTACAAGCCACCTTCAAATTGTACATGTTGATGGTGGTCCAGTCTGTTTGGCCATCCTATTGTGACGTATTCAAATAGGGTTGAACCTAGGGACTGATCGTCAGGCAGACGAGCTCTAACACAACTAAACCAATACTGTTTTGACTCAATATTTTTGGGATAACCGTAATACTATCAAACATAAGGCAATTCAAATTTCAGCCATCGATCATGACACAAAAGTAATTTTCAAGAATGGTGAGGATAAATTTTGTCCGTGTTACTGTGTACAACATATGTCATGTACCAAACAAACACTGGTTTTCACAACGCCTCGATGCTATCTCTCAATGGACCCAGAACATTCTCAGGAATCCATCTGTCTTAGATTTGAGAGCATGTGGACCAGACTTTGGAAGACTTGGAATATATCAAACTTGTATCGTATCCGTTCTCTGAGCTATTGTATTTGGCATGATATACCATACATTGCCTACAGTAGGCAGCGTGTGCTAGCTGGTCATAGGGACTGAACTAGTACAAGAACCTTGCCAAAACTACTTCATAATAAAATGTACACTGTCGACTCTTTCCAACCAAAATAAGAATACATCACAAGTATAACGTAGTAGTCCAAATAAGGACCTAGACTGACAAAACAGTTCTATGATATTTTTCTATATACATTTCTACCTTTGTAACACTCGTTTTGCCGAGATCTGACATCACCATTCTCATAATATTGTGATATGCATATTATCTTGTTGACGTGGAATTCATGTAACTAGTATCAATACTATTAAAGCGAGTCAGTTTTAATTCCATCATAATTTCGGGATCAGTCAATGTAATTCGTAATGTCGCGATTTGCCATAGTACTTCCGTTAAGTCGAAATTTGACATTGTACTGATGTAATGAGGAGGTTTGATATACTTTTCTCAAGTAATGTCAAGGTCTTGGAGCTTTGTCTATATTTGTTAATTACATGCACGTGATTTGCGCCTTGTGACATCACGTTAATTCTCACGTGACCATATCTCTTCAATGAGGTATTATCAGACATGCATATTTTGTGAACAATGGAGATTGTGACGGCGCTGACGTACGGTGTCCTGAGCTACAATATAGGGATCTCAAATGTATCATAAATTGCATGATATGGTGATCATCCCCTAATCTTTTGTCAGAATGTCATACTGCGATTTATATTTCCTCTGGTAGAGACACGGGCGGGATACATTGATGTAACCAGTTATGTGTTATAAACGACAGCACGAATCTGATCTGCCCAGGCTAACGTTTAACTGTACCGCCACTATTAGAGGAAGCTGTACAGTGTAAGCCACTAGACAGGACCAACTCAGCTTCATCGATTTCCCAAAACCCTTACCTGTCTATCGATACAGCAGAAAACCAAAGCCTTTCTAGATAACCGGTACGTGTTCACAAATAGAGTTTAAGTATAGTAGCTTGATAAAGCTAGTCAAAAATCCTTCCAATTCAACGATTTTAAATATTCTGGTGGATTTGGAAAGTAAAGAAGTATCTGAGTTTTCATGGCCACAAAGTCAAAATCGCTACTTCTTAGTATTGCCCGAACAATTGTTGTTGATACTTGATCAATGAAGAAAAGCAACAAAAAAGTGTGTTAAAACACCACATGCTACTGAATAAGTTTTCATTTGAAAAACTCCGGGTATGTCCGTGATAATGTTAGACCAATTGTCGCCAAACTAAAAATTGACGCATATTTCCGATATAGGAAAACATTGACATTATCTGGGATCAAGTGCTTGATGTAATGGCCAACCTTTTCAATCGGCATGTTAAAAGGTCATCTAGATACATTTACTTCGAAGAAAGTCGGTTATATATCGAGACGAGGGGTCCCATTGACTATATCAAAATTACGATAACTCGTTGAAGTATAGCCGAATTGTTCTTTTTGTTCGTAACAGTGTATAACCCCTCAAGTACATATATATCATTACATATGATGTATCAAAAGTGAAATATCGATTGTATTGCCAATTCGTACACTCCGAACCTCAATACTGCTCGTTGTCTCAAGAAATTAAAACAAAGTGTATTCCTTAAACTCACACATGCCATTCAAAAACTAGCTGTGATATACAAAAATATAGTCACAACTTCCGGCTGATGTGTGTCACTTATCGATATTATTATTAAACGCATATCTTTCGACTTCTATACAGGACTAATTAATGCCACTTGATTCAAATCAGTTTCACATCAATGCTCTTATCTTTTATGCAATAAAATACAATAAAAATTAGCATTAATACAGGGAGGATCAAAGGCATAATGATTAACTGTAACATTTTTTTAATTATCTTAAAACAAGTGTCTCTCATCAAAACATGTAACCATATAACTATGGACTTATCATAGGAACAGATATGTATTAAATATGTATAACAAAAAAGTACCATAAATAATCATTATAGAAATACGGGCATGTACAGGAAAGCAAACTTCTAAATCAAAATCGATAATACGGGTGCAAAATAAGAAAGGCATATAGATTATCACATACATGTATGGGGAAAATCTAAGGATTATCACCTCCCACCCACATAGTGATATATACAGTACATAGAAACATATATAGTACATAGTAATATATACAGTACATAGAAATATATACAGTACATAAGAAATATATACATTGTCATAGAAATATATACAGTACATAGAAATATATACAGTACATAGAAATATATACAGTACATAGAAATATATACATTACCATAGAAATATATACATTACCATAGAAACATATACATTACATAGAAATGTATACAGTACATAGAAACATATACAGTACATAGAAATATATACAGTACATAGAAATATATACAGTACATAGAAATATATACAGTACATAGAAATATATACATTACCATAGAAATATATACATTACATAGAAATATATACATTACATAGAAATATATACATTACCATAGTAACATATACAGTACATAGAAATGTATACAGTACATAGAAATATATACAGTACATAGAAATATATACAGTACATAGAAATATATACAGTACATAGAAATATATACATTACCATAGAAATATATACATTACATAGAAATATATACATTACATAGAAATATATACATTACCATAGAAATATATACAGTACCATAGAAACATATACATTACCATAGAAATATATACAGTACCAGAGAAATATATACATTACATAGAAATATATACAGTACATAGAAATATATACAGTACATAGATATACAGTACATAGAAATATATACAGTACATAGAAATATATACATTACATAGAAATATATACAGTACATAGAAATATATACAATACATAGAAATATATACATTACCATAGAAATATATACAGTACATAGAAACATATACATTACATAGAAATATATACATTACATAGAAATATATACAGTACATAGAAATATATACATTACCATAGAAATATATACAGTACATAGAAACATATACATTACCATAGAAACATATACATTACCATAGAAACATATACAGTACATAGTAATATGTACATGTAGGTAACAGGAAATAACAAAAGGGGAGAATCTAGGACACGACTAACACTGACAATGGTAAACTCTTATCTACAGTGCATTGAAAAAAACTCACAGAGGCGTTTCCATGGCCAACCCTCAAAAATTGGAATTCGATAAACATTGTAATTTTCTCGAACTAAACGTCTTCTCTTTAAAATAGGTCAGTTTCACCTGTTGGATAGTTGATTTAATTACAGGTACACGATTGTGTTGTCCTCCCACCTATACTGGAGTCTCCAAACCTTAAAACCGTTCAACCGTGGAGCTGAGGTACAACCATCAGTATTGGCAGCTTACCACGCTTTCGGATTACAAATATGTATAAGGCTATTTATTAGCCTAGAAATCCCAATCGATACGTTGTATTTTTATCATTTTCTTCATCTCGTATGCATGAGGTCTTTTCTTTTGAAGATAGAGAGAGAAAACAATGAAGATACCGAGCCCCTAAGATAGGCGTTACAGGTATGCATTGTTACCCGGTATACACAGTACAGGTAAATAGGTCCCTGACGTTAGGTCGGGAGCCTGGGGTGACAGTTTCTATAACAGGGAAGCATTTCAATGGAATGGCGATAATTGTATCACAAGGCAAACGCAGGTTATTACATACTACATCCATGGGTATCCAGCCATAGCGATATAACCAGGGAATTCAACCATCGTGGGAAAGAAGGCAAAATGAAACACATTTTATATCTTAGGCCGAGTTAATAAAAACATCTTACCTGAATACGCTCGGTGATATTTAGATACAGGTGAACATAAAACTATCCAGTTAAGAACACATTGTCACTGTATTCGCTTTCTGTGCCGGTGTTTGCTGATCGTTGTTGTAAATCCCATTAGCTTTAATTAAAGCATGGATGCAGCCTATCACCGATGTGACCCAAAACGTCAGACTGCAAGATTTAACGACAGAAATTGATCTAGAGAATAGAAAGTATAAAATTGTTTGATTTAAGTTATCAACGGAACACTCCAAAGCTACAGCACAGAATTAATGGTCTGATCCGCGAATGGTCGTCCTTGTAGTTCCTATAGCAATATACTGACTGTATACATATAATGTACTGTTTTGAGGATACAGCGTGCCCTGGGATGAATCGTTCCCAATGAGATGCCGCTATAACGATCAGTCACCGTACAAAAGTCTGCCTTATCAGTGACAGCCCCGTGTGTAAAGATCTGTTAACACAAAGTAAGACATCAGTAGATAGTCTATACCCCCGAAGCCTTTTTTAATTCTCACCTACACGATGGATGACTGGCGGACATAGTGATGAACTGATTGGCACCACACAACACAAACTTGTCCGACTGGAATTCCGAGCCAAATCGACCCTTCCCGGCGTCGGGAAGAACTCGCTTTGTACGGACCTAATTCTCTGCCTAACACTTTCCCCTAGTGTTGCCAATCCTGAAACCAATAGGCCTATAACCTGGCTACATTCGGAGTACTTCTTCAAATACCTTGATTAGTAATAATGTAGCTCTCGGTTCGAGCCGCGCGACAGTCTTAATACGCTTATTTGCTGAGTAGACCTTTAATGAATTCTACGGCTGCTTTGTTAAAAGAAGCCGTTTAGAAAAAGACCATCGGATATCTACATTCACAGATACAGGTACATTACGCGCGTGCTAGCGTCTGGATCTATATCCACGCTAGGTATAAGAGAAGTCCAGCGAACTTTCAAATGCGTCTGTTTGAAGCGATGTGTGGCGATACCGTTATTAGAAAACGTACTGTAAGCGACATTGAACGGCCGGGCGTCCCTCACATCACACAGAGACAGCAGGCGATCACAGACGATCCTCTACAGCAGTGGTTAGGCGATACTCTCCGGGCTTGCTATATGATTCCAATTTAAATGATTTCGTTTGATGATGTTTATTTTCGCAACACATATGTCCTCGTAGCTGGTACATGTACATATAACTGTATGTTAAAATGTTAAAATTACACAGTGTAAGTTGTTATTGAGATCCACATGTGATCCACAGTAGGTTGGACTGACAGTACAAATAAACGCATTAGTAGTCTATGGGGATCATCCCGGGGGGCGTGTTGTCTGTTGACCGGGTGTGAACCGGCTATTCATTCCCTCTACACCCTGACTGAGCAGACGACAATGACAGGAAGCAATCGGCCAATCAACCCAGAGCTTTAAAGCTCCGGAATTCAGTCATGCGGAACTGACAAACTATTGTCCCCAACACTTTTATTTTCTCGGTGTAATGAAAACTTTCTGTAAACATGGCTGACGTATCCATGTTAAAGGCCACACTGTTGTCATTTGAGTATTAAGGAGGTTCATTGCGTGCGACGAATGGCAGTGAACGAAATAAAGACGGGTATTCAAAGATTCGATTCAATGGTCTTTATTGCAGGAATGAGCCTCGTAATTATTCGAGATGCTTATTGAAATAATGAACTAGAGGTTCAAGTTGATAAATGACTGAATTTCAGCTTAAGGCTATATGCTACATACACGTATTTACAAAAAGCTACATATATCTTTTAAAGAATGTAAAACATGCACAGTACTTGTATATGTATTTATATTTCATAAAAATCTTCCGTTTTGCTTTAGTAGTTGATTTCATTCAGTCATCACATACCAACAAGGAAACGATACATTTCATTGGTTTAAATGTAACAAACAAGTATCAGATAATAATCTGTGCACGTGCATGAATTATTTTTCAGCAAACCGATGATGCATGCGTGTCGTACGATAGAGCTCTCCGTTGCACGTGATTGCCACAATTGCTTGCTTCGTCATCAGCGTTGACCAATTAATTTAAGCTTGCTAGTTAATTTGATCATGTGATAAATGTTTATGCGCTCATCAGAACAAATATGGGTAATTACATTAAATAATGCATCGAGGTGGATAAGAAATATATTCAACGATATTGTCACGTGATGTCAATAAAAGATCAACGTAGTATTTTAAAAGTTAGTATTTAAAGATATTGGGAAACAAGATGGTTAGCTCAGTTTTAATTAACAATTTTGTTTCTATATGTCTCTGTATGTCACCGCATTATGATCATTTCGAGAGTTATTTGTTGTTGACAGTAGAACATAGGATAATAACATTGAGGACTTTCGGTTTTAAAATGTGACAAAAAGGTATATGCAGAATTGTGTACGTTTTCGTTTTCAAGAATACGTCAAAATAAATTTAGACTGGGTTTCCTTTCACATTCATAAGAAGTAAAGATATGCGTTATATTGAGGTTTGCTATAATACCGTTAAACGTACACTGAATTTTAAATTTGTTATTTTCTCTCGGTAATCAATAATCTTGATTACACATTGTGACAGCCCCGCAGTGATGTCACCAACATTCCTATAGACTGTTGATGTACCGATAGCGTGTGACTATCCTCAGAGTTGTTAAATTTACAGATACAATTGTAATTGTTGTTAAACCAGTCAGCTGTCAGTTTACAAATACGTGTGTGCCACAATATTGTGTCCAATCTAGTCACCGGCCGATTTCTTGGTTTGATATTAAAGTCAGATAGTGATAAAGGCAGCTGTGGCCCAGGGGGTCGTCTGTATACCAACTATCGACCAATGTTTTCAACTGTTTATAATTTTGCATGTGACAATAGAAAATATTAATTATCACCAAAATACAAACTAATGTCAGCATTTGGTACAAATTTTCATCTTCTCCTTTCACCATCCATCCTTAACTATTTTTAATTATAAATATATACTGTAAACGTATATATTTTAGCGGAAATCTTTTTTTAGCGATTTTTGCGTTGCAAGCATTCCGCTGAAATATGTTTGCACTAAATGGAGTTTTTTTACATTTGTTTCCCATGACGATTATGATAGATGTACCGATATATCACTGCGCTAATCTGTTTAAATTGGGCTTGGCGCCAAAATTTTAGTACTCAAAAATACGAACATTTACAGTACATAATACGGAATGCTAGGAGGCTTTCATTATAACTGATCTGACACACCAAATGTAGTTATGATGTCAGAAAGACATCATAAGCCATTAAAAACAAAATTACAAGGAATTAAGCTTATTTTTTTTACTTAAATCACCCTAAATTACATAACTTGAAAAATGCTGTTCGTACCTGGTTTACATATATAAAACAAAAGCAGTAACGACAATTGGTGTAGCTTTGATGTTGCCATTTTATCATATTGTACTTATATATCGTCCTGACTATATCATGGTTTAACGCTTATTACAATTCATCATCATCATCATCATCATCATCATCATGAGGTTACCGAGTATATTTTATATACATTTTTTTCTACTTCGAGTTAAGCAGAGTCTTCGAGTAATCAGAATTCGAGATAACGAAGCTCGACTGTGTATGACATCTCACTCTGGCCAGCGGTTTAGCTTAGTAGTAGGGTGTCAGAGGTTTTACCAGCCAATTCAACAGTATCTAGTGCGGTATAACCGGAAAGGTACACACACGTCAGGAAAGGGCAGGACACGGTTCTGCAAAAACGCACATACATTTATCAACTATTTTTTATCGGTTGTTTTCGCCTGTGTGGATTGAAATGATATGCTTACTATGTACTTCAGTATATGTCTTCTACCATTATAAGTATGCTTTCAATTTCTGAATTTGTTCGCACTTTTCACTTTGTAAAATCGAATTAATGAAATTATACATATATATTGTAACCAAGATTAGGAAAAGTAATATTTAGTCCTTGGATCATGTGCCTTTCTGAATTCGAGCTACTGGATGCCTTCCCAACAATGTAATGAAATGTCTTGAATTCATTCTTCTTCCTAAAGTACACCCCGTAGCTTTAAATGGAAGCTTCCAGAACCGCTTCCAAAAGCATGAAATGGTACATCTTTTAATTTTCGGTGGACACGTGAAATAGTTCCACGTCGAACATGTATGTGCTTTTTTTTAACCTCGTACCATTATTTTGTCCAGGGATCGTGTGAACTTTTCTGAATTCGATCTAGAATGAGTCTGAATCATCTACACTATCAACATAAACACAACCTCTTTTTTTCTAATTGGGAAATATACGCCACTACTTCAATAGAAGGAAACTGTTTACAGAAATATACCAGATCGCGATATCCATTAAAGAGAAACAAATACTGCAGTTGAATCTGAATCTGACTCGGATTGAGACCTACAGTACAACAGTACAGACGCATCCATGAACAGTCTGTACACTGCATTGAGGGGGGAAAAAAAACAACAACAACAAACAAACAAACAAAAAGAGAACTCAAAAACAACAACATCGCGCTCAAGTACTTTTCTGGAGAGGAATCAGGTTACTTTTGTAAAATACAAACTCTTACCTGCTCGAATAGGAACCAAACATTTCAGGAAAAATACGACGAGATCTTGACTAGATATATAATACTCAAAACTTTCTACCGACTAGCTTAGGTTACAGTGAATCCTACCTTGATGTAGACGAATATTAAATTACCACCTTATTAAAAAACAAAAACCAAAACAACTGAGTCGCATCTTTGTTTTACCGACTTGGATAGATGCGTTTGTAGAGAAACTAGTAAACTAGAGGTTTCCATTTCGTTCCATATTTAAATCACAGACTATTTACATAAAACATAAAACCGTCATGCAGACTGAAAAGATGTAAATCTAGTAGCCGTTGTGTGAATTGTAGCTGTAATATGATTTTTAAATGAATTTTTAACGATCTGGCATTTTGAGTGCATTTAATTATTTTGATGTGGTGCGTCTCCGTTGATAAGATTATAAATGTCTTATTTTTTCATATGGAATCATAGCTGACGGGGGTATGTGTGGTGCTGTTTACACAAAAAACGTCTATTTCATCTCTATACGATAAGTGAAAATGTGTGTTTTCTTGCAAGAATAACAATAAAAATTGTCAGAAACCATCAAAGTTCTATGAGTTGTTTGCTTAAACTTTCCACTGCCAAATATGACAATTGGAACACACGGCATTAGAGCGCAAGATACCACGATACCGAGACTGAGGTGACGAATTTCTGAGACGGCCAGAAAATCAAGTTAATTACATAGATAAGAATTCGCATGATAGTGTAGATAATACACATGTCTCTATTGTTATCACAAATTATCGAACGGAAAACATTAGGCAACATGGATAATTGACGAGAATTCCCGAAGGCAAGACAGTCACTACCCAGTTTTGTGCTGGAAGGCCCGTTCGTAAGGTTTACGCGCAGATATTGAACAAATTCTTCCATCCGCGTATCGCTGTTTTATATATTATTTAAAATACTATATTGGTAAATTATACAAAAGTAGAAAAATCGAATACGGAAAAACGAATTTGAAGAGTTTAGAGAATTTCCCATATATTTTGGTTATCGTCGTTTTCCCGCTAATTCGACCTACACAGGGAACCATGGTTCGTGATAGAAGTACTGTAAGACTAATTGGCAAAGATTAGTATTACAAAATTTTGTATTAGGTACTAATTTAACCCTATGTCGAATGACATGTGCGATTGATTTGTTTCTCAGAAAGGTCTCAAAATAGTGATGCTCGTGAGCTGCAATATTGATTTCCTTGAACTTTATTTCTAAAATTGCTTTCGTTATTTCAAAAAACCATTTACCCCTAAGGCCTTGTGCTAAGTTTACACAGGGAACATTAAAATAATTCCTCAGTATATATGTATGAATAAAACGTTAAATCGTCGAAAAAACTGGCGAAAATTATAGGTATAGGGTATCTAGCTGGTGTATAGAATAGCTGGCATGTATCTCGCCTACAGTTCATCCGAGAGCTGGTGCATTAAAGAAAATGAAAAAGGACTGACATTTATTTTTGTGAATTAGATGGTGATGTATAAAAGTTATTACAATCGGAACCATGGTTTCGCTTATGCTTCATTTGTTAAAAATATATTGAAACCCCGTTAGTATCGCCTTTCTGACAATCTAATGTCAAATATTCATCAAATTATCAAATTACCGCTGTCGGGTCTCAGATAGTAGTATTCCGAATTGACATAAAAATAATTAATCTCTCCCGAGTGTTGTTGAACGGCCGTTGTCAAGGAAGCAAATATCACAAAAACCTAATATCGACACCAATAGGCTGATGTATTTTAGAATACGTATCTTTGCTATCAAATTATATATAAAAAATCTGGAAAATGAGAAAACGGCATTAACATTGTGTCGGGAAGATGAAAAAACCTTAAGAATGTTACGTTATAATCGAGGACGTGGTGGACAAATGTAAAGAATTTCCGAAATCAAAATCATTAATAAGCTTTGGTATTAGTAATAGAGATATATAAAGTAGAGATAACCGGGGCTAAGCAGAAGACGCTTATTACCCCGTGATACCTGGTCTAGTTGTCTTTGTATCTCTTAGAAATGTCCCTGCAAATCTTTTTTTTTTTTTTTTTCTATTTTTCCCCTGTTTAAATGATTTTCCAATTTTGATTTTAATTTCGTTATTATGATGGAATTCTTTGTTGTCTTTACAGATTTCCAGACATAATTATGACGACGAGGGCGCATCTGGCCTTCCCGTTTTGACCTCGCTATTTTAAACACACCAGAGAACTACATGTCTGGTTATTGCCTCGTCACAACATTGTAGTCAAGCCGATGAACCTTGACTTCGTCACTTTAACACTTTTGAGAAAATGAACACCATGTTTTGGCTCCGTCAATAAATAATTTATATCTTCGCGACTCTAACCAAAGAGGAAAGCTAAACACCACATGCTGTTGCCATCGATGCAATAACCTATCAACATTTCCATGAGCGGATCCCATAGGGATTACGTGTTATATATACGCCGGAAATGTCGGCGTAAAATGTCATAGCAAGCGGACGTGTTGTTACAAAAGACTAAAAACATCACAGGCTTAATATTTGGTAAAATATTTGCGAGTAACTTTAGTATCCAGTATCAACACAAATTACTGAAACAACATTGAGCGTCCGATTCAAACTGGCATTGTTTTATTGTCATGCGTTTTTTCATTAGAACATGACGTCAAGAGTTGTTCCTCAAATTTCAAAGCATTTAGACGCCGATACTTGTTATTTTCTTCACTAAAATTGTCTCACAAATAAAGAAACTATCGACAACTGCAAAACAATATCGATATCTGTAATACTTATGACAAGTATAAGACATTGAACTGGAAGCAATAAAAAAAGGGGGGAAAAGAAAGAAAGAAAAAAAGAGAAAAAAACTATATTCCTTCATATCTGCAGCAATTGTTTGTTTCGGTGAAAGGGAGCCAGCCAGGGTATCGTTTGCACATTCAAGCAAAATTATTAAAACAGACAATGATATATAATCATAATTCTTTTTTGTTTCTCGTTATTTCCAAGTATCTGTAATGACAGCGACCATATCAGCCTTTGTTTCAGACTTCAAATCAAAACTTTACTAAATTTAGTTAAGAACAGCACAACACAGCATTATAAACAAACAGCTTTACCTATAAATTTCTCAACGACATTGTTCTGCACAAATCTGAATATCGTAAGAGTGTCTCTTTGATTTTGTGTTTGTATCAATATGTCGATCGGAAAGTGAAGTTTATTGGCCTTGGTTCACATATAATCAAACTTATATATGTATCTTTCGCATGGAAAGTCAGTCACGACAAAACCCAGCTGCCAACAGCATGCGAGCCAGCATAACGTGTTTTCGACAAAGAATGTTTTTTTTCTGATCAACATCTTTCTCCCGACAAAACCTTGCCAAGCATTCCTGCAATGTTCAAGGTGAATCACAAGCTTATGCATGTCTCACATGCAACAGGAGAATTTGCATCGGGTCCTGATTTGGTCTGAATTTAACTTTGTGAAAATGGAGACAAAACCGGAAGTACGAGGTATGTGGCTACAGGGGGAAAGGTGAGACAAAATTCCGGTGTAATATAGCCTGCTTCGGTAGATTAAGTAGACTTTCAGTACAGAAATTATTCCAAGCAATTAGAAATGGACATGGTATCGCACCTTTTAATTATGAATATATCTCAAATTGAGAGCTGCATGTATAGTTGTGACGATGAGGTTCATATGACATTTTTTCTTATAACATATTCTTGTACCTAGTGATAGCCATGCTATTTTAGCATTATTGTTAGGTTCATTTATCCAGATGCTTACCAGTTTGCTCTAACTTTTCATTTCATCAATATATGCTTTGCCCAGAATTAAAATTTCGCTTTGCGAATGTTGATCAACATGTGTTTTTCTTATGCACTACCTGTTCTAGTGTGTTTTCTGGGTTGTTGTCGTAAATTTGTCCCTTGATAACGGGATAGTTAATGGACGCTTGAATAGGGGTGTCAAACTCTTTACATGGGCAGGCTACATTGTAGTAGGACGTTATGAAGCGATTACAAAAATGCTTCCACTACATGGTCAGGGAGGAGAACATTAATGTGATTTGCAATAGTGTACCCCACGAGTATATATGATTGAATCATGGTCCAGGATTCAACGTTTGACGTTTATTTATGTAGTAGTACCTTAATACAGCCGTCGTCGTCATTAGCCAGGTCCATCCATCGTCGAGGGTTTCAATCCCTGTCCTGGAACTCTCTGGATGGTAGATCAGCAGGGGTGATCAATCCCTATTCTCCTACGGTTGGCCTCCAGCTACTTTCTCCACGCCGCATCCATAGCCATCGTGATGCCCGCTCCGTTTTCTGACCTAACTCTCTGACCAATTTTCCGTACACCTCCTATGATGCCGAGGGCTACGAACATCCTCCAGCATGATTCAGCCAGGAATCCTCTCCAGCCTACATTCATGGGAAAGTTGCGTGCCTGCCAGCCTTTTCTGCCACATTCCTATGTCAGCTCTCCATACCTGTACTTCTTCCTTTCCTGCCCTGTTTCACGCCTCGTGTCCAATGGCATAGTCAGTTCCACCATCATGAGTTGTTTTTCTTGCTAGTTGATAATAATTCTATGTCTGGTGTTGTCGCAGTGTTGTCTCCACGATCTGCGGGAAAACTAGTTTCCTACCGCCACGATCCACTCGCACCTCCCAGTCTTCTGAACCTCCAATAACCCATAAGTTGTCGTTCCTTGCTGTTCCCGATGGTGTATGTCCCTCTTTGTGGAATCGGATGAATGTTGGTCCCTTCTGTGCCCCATGTCCTTTCATCTCAAGTTTGTGACAAGTTACCAAAACACCTGGTCATGTCTCCACGTGTATCGGCCTTATCGAAAGGAAATGCTCTACGCTTCCTGGATTTCCGCATTTATGACATGTAGGATCGTCAACCAATCCCCAACTGTAAAGAGTTGTCGGTGTTGAAGCACATCATAAACAGTCCTGAAAATGAACTGTAGCTGCCATGTTGTGTATCTTCTGATCTCTACCCATGTCATCTTCCTCTCGTCTGTGTCCCATCTAGTCCAAGCGCCTTGAATCCCCATCTCCATTGCCTTGCCTGATCTCTCCCATTACTTTCTGTCTCCTCCCTCTGCATTAGCATCTTTCCATCTCGGCGACTGCACTCTGCATAGTCTTTGCCTTCCTATACTCACTGTCCCCACAATGTCATTGAGCCTGAGTCCGCGCTCTGCCTCTGTCTTTTTCTTCCCGATTTCACTTCCATTCCTGCTTTCTCATCCGTGGAATCTCTCAAAGTCATAGTCTTTCCTTTCCTGTCTTGGTCTCTTTCACCGCTGATAACCATGGGAATTGCAGTTTCGAGTTCCACTTGTACAGTCCAGTTAACGCGAAGCACTGAAGAACCCCGGGCCATAATCTCGGATGTTTGTTAATCTTTCTTCCGATTCCTTCTGTAGTCGTCAGAGAAATCTCGTACAACATCAGAGGCCGGGAAAGTTGCGAAAATAAACTATGTTTGAATGTATATATGTATAATGTTATTGACTTGTATGTTTTTTTTTTGTAAAATTCTGCAAGGTAAATACTGTTAGTGAATAGTCTAAACTTTGTATACAAGTTTTAATCATTTGAATATTGTATAATATTCATCCTTACTGTTTTGTCTTCTTAATTTCCCAAATGTGAGTCTTCTTAATTGTCCAAATGTGAAATATTAATGTTTTAATTGTGGGTATCACTACATGTACACGTTCTGTTACGGATTTCCGCAGTTTTGACGCTTTGCATGGGGTTAATGACGAGTGCTTCAGTACCGTAACAGCTACATATGATGCAGTGTAATCAATATACGACAGGCAGCCTGTAATAACTGCATATGTCGTATGTAAAACACTACTCCCCGCATGTGTTTTGCCAATCCCTGTTACTTACAAACATTGCTTCATTAGACTTAATTCTTGTCGATTTTAAAATGTACACGAATATTTCACACTGTTTGGTGATACAATCAGGGCCTCGCAAACGTTTGTAAATCGATCTAGCAAATTCGTAAAATAATATCTACAGATTAAATATCGTAAGCTTGTTTATATGGTTATTGAGGCGTTCTGTTCCCGTAAAAACATCAGAAGATGCTTTCTTCCTTTTTTTTCTACACATACTGCAAACTCAAAGTAGCTTTCGATCATGACATGCCCTTTTGCAGTTCACGAGGGGATTACGTGGCGTAGATATCGTGAAGTCTAATTACCACTAGGCATATACGAAGCATTGTGGATTTTCCTAATTTAATGTAGCAATTGCGCTTTTGCGTGGAATCGATATATTTACATGTGTGTATATATATATATATAGATATCTAAGAGGCATATAAGCGCGTAAACAATAAGCCTTGGGGTTTGAATTCCATATTCTTTAAGTCACCTCGCTTATGAATGATTAATCTCAAAGTGCTGTTTGGATTACCGACTTGTCATGCGATGCATTAAAAGTTTTTGCAGGTTTTAACATTTTCAGAGAATCTTACGTGTCCTATAGGATAAACACTCCTGCAAAGTACCTTAAGGGACACAAAAACATTTCGTGGCCAATCTACTGATATACGTGTCATGTACCCAGTACACGCTTTTTTCAAAGATGGACCGCTCCTCTGAATATGCACAACATAATACACAACCAACGAGAGTATTAATTGGGACCCCTTGCAAAGTTTTTTTTTCAATTTAACCTGCACGGTCTTTTCGACGGTTTCTGTCAAGATCTATTTATAGAACAACGGAACTTTATTGAGTGTCATGCTTCTGTGATAAAGAAACGTGTCACACTCTGACTGGACCCATAAACTTCTAATCAACGGTTATTCCGCCTTCAATATAGCAGGCAATCCCAGACGATCTAGCAATAGTTCCCCCTAGGAATTATTTTAAAGCCTGTATATATCAGATAACATTTAAACTACTTGGAATCGTTGTATGCGTTATTGATATTTAACGGACGTAATAAAGTCGATATATTTAATTTTCCGATATCCATTCGTAATATTAAAAATGCATTTTGATATTGCATATTTAGCTTTACGGTTCTTTCATCCGTCATCTCACTCATTATTAAATTATTTACTTGCTGCAATCGATGGAATATGCAGTTTGTGTTTCACGATGCCAAGGTTGAAGATAAATAGATGATTAATGGACAAACGTAAACGCTCTGATACAGTCCAACTGTAGACACAGCTAGTTCACAAAACTTATTGTCTGCAATTGCTACAACTTATGCTGAATTTTGAGATGAAGATATTATTTGGGCTGTAAACGTACCTTCAAATTTGGGCGGTGATCTTAATTGTACTTTTACGCAATTTTTTCCACTAACTAATCAGTGCACTTTTACTTTCTTTATACTGCTTTCTACGGCAGGTATTCTTGGTAAGCTAATTCCCCATTGCGCTTATCTGTCTAAATCCGTTTATATGCTAAGATTCGAGTAGGCTAATATAAGCGCTTTTGCAGTATTTGACCTTGATTATCGATTTTGTCATCGATATAAAACGTATTTTAACTTTACGACACATCCAGTCTTTAAAGTACCAATTAAGTTTTACTTTTATATTCTAAATGATATTTTACATATGAACTTGTCAAGTCCACAGTAATAGTTTTGTTGACAAAAGAAATTGTTCATGATTGGCACCAATACACACAGGCATACTGAATTTGTATATTCTTGTATACTTTATACGTTGTATATATATTGTTAAATGAATATTGAAAAATAAAACACAGTTTAAACAAAATGATTGCATAAAACACAATTGTTTTACTGTCAACAAACCAGCGTTTAATTATGGGATACATATACGTAGCGAAATTGAGAAAATGCCTAGGGAATGATAATCTTGATGATCTTTTTTTTGTCACCATATACAAACATCTTACCTGGTCGCTTTTCGAACACCTGGAGTAAGATCATCTAGTTATGTAGTCACTCACACAACAGTTCATGTCTGGCGATCAATTATTCACCAAAAATAGTCTAAACAGAATATACAGGTATGTGGAATTGTTTAGAAAAGTGCATGCATGTGTAAACGTTTCGCCTACAAAAGCTAATTCACTCAGAATAAGCGCGCCATTTATACTCCTTTTTGGAAGAGTGCAGCATGTTGATGGTTTGCGGGAATAATAATACACGTGCGCGTATGGCTATCGGAAAGCATTTATGTCTGGATTGGTAGGACAGAGGTCCTTCTCTGCGGTTAGTCCTTAACAAATATACCCGTTCCCTACATTGTACGCTTCGTAAGATGTGACTTTTGTCGTATACTGTAAAAGGTAGCTAAATGACTAGCTTAATGTATGCTCCTAACAAGTTATCTAGTTTTACTTTTCTTCAAATTTCATCCTTCATCCTTATTTGGTAAAATTTGATATTAATCATTTGTTACAATGTTTACGTACTCGGTCTGTACGTTGTAATGTGTCCGGACAGCCCGCGCTGCTTTCTCTTTATTGGCTGCTGATGAGCTCAAGCTCATCGGATTAATGTAAGGGCTGGTCACTGATTGGTCAATAGCATTTAGGGCCGCATTCCCTTCCTCATTCAGCAGCCATTTTGGATGCGTAGACTTTTTGTCATTTTCTTTTTAAATCCCACCCTCTACCTACCCTTAAAGCTTATTTTAGCTAGTTGAGCTATTGTAATCATTGTTATATATTGTTTTCCTGGAAGTAGCCTTAAGGGTTAGACAATTTTTGGCAAACCCTATTTTGGTTAGAGGATATTGTACATTTTGTTTACAGAAGACAATATTACAGTATGTTAAATTTTATCATTATCTGCACTTGTTTTTATTATTTTTTAATCATGGTTTTGACTCTTGTGTATATAATACATTTCCAATGTCTCCAGTTTTGGTAGCCGTTTTCAATCATATCTGTTGTCAGTCTTCCTGTTATGAGTGTAGATCATAATATGATGTTGCAGACATTAAAATTAGTTTGGTTTAGTTTTGTTTTGTTTAGTTTAGTTTTGTATTGTTTAATGTTCTACAACAGCTATGATCATGTAAGGGAGGCGTCACCTGTGTGTGAGATGCATGCATGTGCTAAACAGTGCTTTGGGAGGCTGTGGTATGTTTCTGTTTGTCTAAAGCGCGAATGTGATGCCGACTTTGTAGTGCTGCCTTACTGAAGCATTCTACCGAAGACAACCAGCAGGACACCTCACCCGATGGAAACCCAGAAAGTGAAATTAGAAAAAAAACAACAAAAAAAACAACAAAAGAGCGCCTAAACGAATGCCAAAATATAGACGAATTTCATGTGAATGTTGCCCTCACGTGAAGCAGTTTACCAACAATGTGTGGTTTGTTTTGGTTGAATCTGTCACCACCCTATGTATTGTTCTAGTTAGCAATAAAGATGGTTTATATATTTTTTTTAATTTCCCAATAAAGCGGTGGAAAATGTATTTTTATGTCAATAACGTAGTAATTTTCATTTTTCTTTTATTACAGTAAGGGCATGGTGGCATAGGGGTGAAACATCTCAATATTCTGATTGATCGTCGACGATTTCCTAACGTGTTATTTGTACTTCTTTAAACACAAGGACATCATCATTGGATCAAGATGAAGGTCCGTACTCTAGAAGATGACATAGAGATTAAGTATCGGGACTTACCGCCAGCATGACAATAGTTCTGAAGTACCTCCTCGGTGTTATTATGAAATATCATATTAGCGGTTTATCTTTTCTGTAACAGCAGTAAAACTATATGGAAAAGCAGGTCACCCCTATGTTACGCAGGTTATATACACTTATCAAACCACTGGACGGAGGTACCTTGCATGTGGAAATTAAGTAGCCCTAGTAACCCTAAGATATGCAGTATAGATCTTTTTTCAGTATCTCCTTTGATGATACACTGTAGAAACAATAATATCGCTCTCTTACAATAGGCAGCGTTATCATTGTTATAGAGATAGGCATTAAAAACCTATGAAGGTAGACATTAAAACGCCAAATGACACATTAAAGTTGAAGAAACAAAGATCATCAAATACTTACAAGAATTTGACAAACTGCTCTTGCGGCCTTTTGGAAACTAGGTTCGAGAAAAACAAAGAAATAACATATTAAAACCTACCCGTATGGATACTTTGTGTTCCAGTAAGTAGGCAGTTTATGAATGTCAAACTTGCCAACGAGGGAGTGGATACTATTTGCTACTTCAACAAGACTTTTGATTGTAACAGTTCACCGTGTTCCTGGTACAAAAGTGCTCTCGTAACTTCTTACACTTCCTTTATCGCCATTGCGTTGAAACCTTTCAATCTCAAGTAAAAACTGCAACAGTGCAACTGGAATGACATACGCAAAACTCTTTAAATATAATTCTGGTTTATTTTTCAGTATGACTAAGGTGGACATGTAGTGAATGTCGATAAATGCAATATTGATTATGTTAAGAGATTTACCTTTCATGCAATTTAATTGAATTTTCAAGATACTTAATAGTATTTAGTAGATGTTTTTGGAAAAGAGGGCTACGCCAGAGAAAGGGGTGGCATAATTACAAGCTGCATTGAATTTCAGACTGGATGGAATCGTGGATTTAGGTTCATTTATCTGTAAGATGAAAAAATAAATACCAAAATGAAAAGAAAACACTTTTTTTATTTCATGATAACAATGTCAAAATCACTCTTAAGATCTGTATGACAGTCACATTTACACGAGTTTACCTGCTGATTACGACACCTTGTCTGCAAATACTGTTTTTCTGTTTGCAAAAATGATTTAATCCTCAAACACATAATCCTTGTTCCCCAAGGGTGAATGCTAGGTATCTATGTTAGTGCTATACTGTACAACCTTAAAGATTAGTAGCACATTTCACACCTAAATTATTGATAACGAAGATCCTTATAATAACATTGCATTGTACGTTGGACCCTGTGATATAAGTGTTATGCAAAACTCTTTACTATCATTATTAGTACTATAACGTCCGGTTCTTTAAATGAATACAGTGAATATAATATATATTGAAAGGACATCAAGAGATATAAACTAAAACCAAGTTATCATGAGATATTATGTTTCACAGAAGTGGAACTAGAGTATTCTGGATTCTTAACACTTACAGAGATCGTTTAATCAAAGGAGGGGTCAGCATTTGGCCCCAACTTTGTTTTTTTTCAGAGGTTGTGGAGGCGTGGAAATGAACCATAATCACACAAATGATTATTCATTATTATTATCATTTTTACTTCTGACAGTCTTAGTGGATCTCCTTGCATAACGCCAAGTTGAGTTAAGGGGTATCCCAACAAAATGATTCATATTTTCACAGACAAATTTAAACTTGACAATCAATATAACAATTTACATTGCATAAATGTACTGTTATTTTGATACAAACTATGTCATATTGACATACATGAAGTTAGTGAAGTGAAAAATGCTAAATTTTTACTAAAATTAAAATGAATACAATCTTGTCAACTTAAATTAATATAGTTGTAATCACATTCTTTACCTTATACTTCTTTAAAACCTTGCAATTTATATATTCTTCCTACAGAATTAGTTTGAGAAATTAACAAAAGCCTTAGATTACTTCTTTAGAATGTCAAACATGTCTAATACACAATTTACCCCTGTTTAAAGTTTAAAAGTGAAGGAATAATGACATCACTCTGGCGCACTCTTTAAGACATTACTTTAAGACTTTCATTGGGTGTCAGAAAACACTATCATTTCTTGCTATATGAAAACCATCTCAACCCTAAATTAATCTGCAAAATGTATATTACTACCTCATTTAACTAATAATCATATATAAGATATATAGCAAAAATTTAACCAATAATAAGCAAATCTTGTTGATTAGGGAAATTGTGCATTTGGCATATTTGCCAGGCCAAAAAAAAATTGCCTGTTTTTAAAATTTCCTCAACTTGACTTTGTAGAAAGTATATAAATATGGTAAGCTTTCAAAGAAGTATACAATAAAGACTTTGATTACAGCTATACCAATTCGAGTTGACAATGTTGGTTACATTAAAGATTTTGTGAAAATTTTGCATGCTATTTTAGTTAAACATATCAGTTCACGTACCTCATTCAGCTTCTGGATAATAGTCTTTATAAATACTATTGGTATTCTAGTTAATTTATTATGTAGAAGATTTTATTGGAACATGTAGAAAAAAAAACTTTTCTAAGACCTCCCACTTAATCCTTAAATGTACTGATGATATGATTCCCCTAAACGTTATACGATGTATTTTATTCTCCTAATTACGCTTGGATTTATGTTGTCACTACCCCATTTCTCTATTTGAGAACTTGTATATACCTTTATTTGAGTCGACTTTCATAGTGTGTCGTCATAGTTTTTTTTTAGAAGACGCTAACTATTTTGGTACACCTGTTATTGTTCACCGGTTTATGCTGTGTTCTTAAGACTCCATACTCACTTATAGTTTAGATACAGATCCCACGATAATTCTGATTATTTACGGAGTATTTCGTAGAATCAATTATTTTTTTACTTATGACAGTCTATATTCAAAGAATTATCTGCGATCCAATGTGCAATGCTCACATGACTGAGTAATATGCCTCTGTCGCATATCTTACAAGAACGTATCGATGCAGGAATGTGATTCAATCGCGTTGTCTGCTAAAGTGTCGCACTTCATATGAAATTCATGAGCCAACGATAAATTGCATACAAGACATATAGAGACATGTTAAACTCTGTATTTGTGCTCTTAAACATTCAATACTTGACGAAAAATGTGTGCATTATCACACAGCATATCTAACACTAGTAGCGATGCAGTTATCACCTTTTTGCAGGTAAAAGTTTAAACGGATTGATTATTGTTTTAATGCTGAACGGATGTGTATAGTGTACCATTCTGATGTTGTCAACGCATGTCCAACGAAATGTAAGATTCACACGATAGTCGCCATTAGAAATATCGGACATAATGTAGTTACTCTCAGCCATCCGATATCGTTACCAAAGGAAACGCAATAATTTGCCATTGAATGCACAATCATGTTATTACCAGACTAACATTGTTTTGGTTCCTTGATATACATAGCCTACCAACTTAACCAAAGTTTAACGTGCACAATACATCTTATTGTTTAATGTACTTCCATACCCTGTATACTACATCGAATAATTTCATGTTCTTTTGGAAACAAAGAAATGACGAGTTCATGCACCTCGCCATCGCATGTTTAACTCATAAGACCTACAGTTATTCCACAAAAAGCATCGTCCTTTTAATTCATATTACTATATAATGTGTAATAAACCGCTGGAAGCAAAAAAAATTATCGAATAAAACTCCGCCCACATTTATACAACCTTGAAATGGCGCATGCTCACCTGGTAAGGGTGATTAAATGCAAAAAAAAAAAAAAAAAAAAGCGTTGTATGATACTTCCGATAGCGATGCAGCCAAATAACCTGTATAGCATTATTAAATGATAGCATATGTATCAAAGTTTTCCACTCGTAGTGTTTTCGAGTGTAAATAAAAGAAAAAGCACGAAGCCAGCACGTCTGGGATCGTTTTCGTTCGATTTCTGTGGGGATTTGTAGTACTGGTCGTGATGTATGCAATTGGAGATTTTACCAGATAGTTAAAATTTTCTGACCGATCATAAGTTGACAAGCACTGGCCATATACGATTTTTTTTTATTTATAAGTGAAAATTACATGCGAGGCTACCGCTGTATCATCGTCCATGTCGCAAATGAATTTATGTCAACGCTCTGCTGCTGGTGTGTGTATATACAATGTATATATATATACCCTTGATGCATGATTTAGTACCTTCAATTTACAGGCGGTGAAATCTAGGAAATTCGAATATTTAGAAGGACCAGAAGCCCAAATGACTATACATCTGTATGTAGTTTTCGTGAAAATGGATACCTTACGTGAAACTACGTGATAATGTTCGTAGAACTGGATAGCTTTAATGAAACTACTTGATAACTTTCGTTTAACTGGATACCTTCGTGAAACTATGTGATGTTTTTCGTGAAGCTCGATATCCTTCGTAAAACTACTTGATAACTTTCGTGAAACTGAATACATTTTCTTAACAAGTAAGCTAATGAATATGACTTCTAATTTCTCGCATGTTTTGCTAGTCAACCAACGAGCGTAACCAAATAGACACTTGTTCATTATTCAGCTTATTGCAAGCTATGTCATATTTATTGTTATGACGTTAATATCCCCCTCTGGACGTTACACGACCTTTTCAGGATTTCTATCTTGTAACTAATTATTGAATACAGGGTTCACATAAATGTATGACATAATTAGCGCCAATGTCAAGATGTAGTGATGTCGTCATCAGTTGATGCTTATAAAACACATGGTTACCGACATTGTGATGAATGAGATTCCTGAAGATGTCACATAAATTGCACAGCCGACACACCACGAGATGTGACCCCCTATAGACCAATCCGTCTTAGTCCGAAAAAGGGGAGTATTGCCGTCACAGGAGAGCAAGATGTTTGATATCAGCCTTCTTTCTGTAATGCTGCAAAGTAAAGACAGTGTCCAATATTACAAGATAGTCATCAACAACAGGCATGTGATCAGTTACAACGTGCGACCGTTGTTTAAAATTGTTTTAAAATCTGTTAGCGGCAAATTACACGAGATACTATTGATGCATATGCAATTATGCCATACTTCGTCCGAAATTATACTGAAATTTCTAGGAGAGGTGACAACCCAAACCTCAGTGGCCGCTTATGTTAATAAAAATATTAAAGAATACCAATTTCAAAACATGTAAAGAAATCTACTTCAAATTGATTTTTAATAGAGACCTGTGCATATTCCTGAATGGCGAGTGTCTCCGTTGACGACACCCGCCATGTACACCTTGGTCCAACCGTGTTAAGTCATAATTTTAGAATGAGAGCTAAGGTGATGTAATCAAACGTCAGTTACGCCTGATTTTAGATCACACAAGATAATAGAACATTCCCTGATAATCTCGTGATATGACCATAAACATTCCCCATGATCTCAATCAACATCCGTCCCTCGAAATCTTATGAACAAAACAAATGTAACGTAATATTTCTGAAATTATTTCCTTTGGCAGACAATTGTTGTGCAAGTTTTTTTTTTTAATTCCTTATACTATATTTTCTGCCATGCCATATACTCGACTATTAATAATGGCAGAAGATGATATTTTGAACAATATATTAAAGGTGCTTTGTCAAATTATCTTTAATAAAAGTGTTCTCAACGTCAAATATTGGAAGACTTGGAGGGTAGGGGAGGGGGTCGCGTTACTCAGCGAGCAGTGTTAGGACCTTTGTCGTTTTTGGTTTTTGTGCTTTAGCTTTAAGCGTGTTCAGAGTTTTGCAGATGATACATTCCATCAGCTTCAAAATGTCAAAAATTCAGGTAAAACAATACTTAAAAAAAAACAAAAAAGATTTGTGAACTTAACTGAAGTTCTTACCGAAACAACGAAACAAAATATAGCAAGATATGAACGAAATATTCATCAACTAAGAGAACATTGAAAAGATTCCAGGACACTAAACCAGGTGTTCAGGAATGGTATGTGTATAACGCTTCACCGACAGCACCCTCTAATGCAAATCTAAGTCTTGTCAATGTATGACAGCAGCCATCAAACCATGATACCATAATTAGTCTGAGACAGAACTGGCGACAATTTGACAATCAGTTGGTAGCAGCGAGTATCTGTATGTTAGGCTAGGAATTATGGGCTGATTAGCTTAAACAAAATCCATATTTATTTGAAGAGGAAGAAAGGTCTAGCAGTCTTCAATCGTAGTCTTTACTCTAGCATAATATAATTCATGTGACAAATGCTCAAGGTCATCTGCAACATGGCTTCCTGAGAAAAATCTTTCGATAACAATTGTGATTTACGGTGGGGCTATTTCACCTGACGCATGGCGAGTGATAGCCGTTAACGTAGGCTGCTGATGCTGAATAGCACAGCAGATTGTCGATGAGATAGAGCAACGGTAAAAATTCTCCTGAGATATTAATTTCATTCAGGGCTCGTCGCTTGAATGAACCATTTTAATACTAGTCACCTTGACATCGCTTTAGTTGTCCAACTAAATAATGTTCGATACAGCCAAGATCACAAGCTTACCTACTTACGTAAAACCTCATGATAAATGTTAGCCATACTTATCATTTAAATTATGAAGTTAAACTCCTGTGCGCGACCATTATGTGAAAATTATACCAGATGACCGAGAGGTTAAATCTTTTCTACTTAATCAACGAAAATGCCGGTGAAAAATTTAAATGATGGATTTTTTTTTATTATTCTTAACATTTTAGCTAGGTATGCTTCTCGTATTCTATAAGCATGTCTTTGAAATATCTGGCTATTTCGTTGTCACCACCGAAAATATTATTTTGAGAATGTGACCCAAATTTGGCCTAGATTTGTATGGTGTGTGTCGTTTCTTTTTTTGTTTTTTTTTTGTTTTTTGTTTTTCAGTTTTGAAATCTTTTTTATTCATCCTTTTACATATAGTATACATACTGTATACATACATATTGCTAGTACAATATACATTCAAACTCAGGACTGATACACGGGCAATATATGGACAAAAGAAAATGTACAAGTAAAATAAGACCTTGGGCTACGAACTAGTAAGAGTCTTCTGCTTTATCGTCGGCACTCCATGGACACTTAAGGTTAAGTAACATTCCCAAAATTAAACCGGGTTGGTCTACATTAACCTACATCTCCTGAAGCTTTGTGTTGTTAAAAGCTCCGTCAGTAGTCACAAAATGATATCTTTTCCCAGGTTTGCACGTGTTGTGAGTTGTCTATAGCTGATAATATTTGGCAAATATACTATTTTTGTGTATATCGCAGGATAAGATGCATAGGGATTGACTATATGTTGTGAAGATATATTAATGGAAACTATGTAAATCTCATTCACTGCTGTCTATAGTACAATAGCAGGAAGAAACGACCTATTACGCCGAGGAATACTATTTCTGGTCAAAGCTCTTTTATTTTGAGGATAAAATAACATGATAATGATAACGTTATTTTTTTCCTAAATACCATGTGATTAAATGATCTGAAGACTTTTGTACTTCCTCTTGGGGTTGAAATAAACAGAACAATATTTTCTCTCGTCAGCGGTATTTTGTCATTTCTTTACGTTGATGTTATTAGCTCGTTGTTGTTTCGCCAACGACGCAGTACGGGTTTATTCACTGCAGGGATGAGTTATGGTGATTCTGTTTCGAACCATTTCTAGCGTGAACACGCCCAACGGGCTGTTTCGAAATAAAAATTTGGCGTGAAACAAAACGTAATGGCCGCCACGCATGCGAAGATTGTACGTTACCGTTCATGGAATCGGAGCCAGTTTGAGGCACTTCCGCGGGTCGTAATTTTACAGTATCATTAAAATGTAGAATTAAAGAATAAAATGGTTCTTGGAGGTACTTTTCATTACGCATGCGCATTAAGCGTGAACCTTTTTAAGTTTTGTAATCTAAACATCAATATTTAAATTAATTTGTCGTTAAAATAAGAATTGTTTCCTGAAAAAAATAATGACACTCTAACTTGTACGTTGAAGCTGAAGGCGTGTACAATGGTCGCATTTCTAATATGGTAACGTTAAATGTAGTATCTGCCTTTTGTTCTTATTGGTATTGAGGATGCAACAATTCGTAGATAGGAAGTAAGAATTGTACCTGCTAGACCGCTGTCTTATCATCAAAGGCGACTAAATTCTGAATATTATCTTTTCTCTTTATTCAAATCATATTTCTTCTTTATAATATCTCCATTGACAATGCCTCACATGCCTTTAGTTGAGATGTCGCCGCTGTGAAGATGGCTTTAGGCTATGTCCCCTGGCCGAAACATAGACAGAGTCTATGAAAATGTTAGTTGCTACTTCTGCTTAACGCTCATGATTTTTGCAGTGGGATGACTAGTACGTCCGTTGTCAGTATAATCTGACCGAGTGAGTTGTCTGGCTTGGTGCCTTTGGTGGTATACTTCAGTGAGATAGCACTATAAAGCCGGCGTCAGTATCGCGCTATCACAAGGATACAAATAGAAACATGCCGAAGCTTCCCTAAACAAATACACATACTCAACACAAGCATGTATATCGCGTGATATATAGATATAGAGTATAGTGAACTAGATTATCTTCAGAACTGTTTGACACTATATATTTTTTTTCTTTATAGTAAGATGTATATGATGATAAAATGGGTGAAGGCCGCTCTGAAGTCCTGCTTCTATCGCATTGAGGTCATGCAATAGACAGATTCTTCTTCTATCAAAGGTTTTTATGAGCTTAGATATCAGTTATTACTGTGATCAAGATTTTTTGCAAAGATGAACGTTCGCAAGTAAGAAAGCCATTGTTTCATTGTTCTGAGAATCGATTTTTGCGCCAAGTGTATAGAGGTTCGCTTCTAGGCTCACGGCGACGATCTAGATTTTTAGAGTGTGATGAATTATATTTTAATTGGACAGTATCGGTCAGAGTTAGGTCCCAGAGGCGATACGGGGGAATCTTTCTCGACAATATCCGGTAAGCAATCTTCAAACCGGTACCCTGTCGGTAATTCCGGTCAGACGGAACCCTTCTCTGGTCACTCTGACGTCATGACGATAGCTCAAACAAATAAGCCTACGTGACTCTTAAATCACTCGTAGGCCAGGATGGTAGTTTCTCAGACCAACATATTGTTAATATTGATAGCATTTTCGATTGTTTTTATCAAATATCGTCAACGACGCATACAAATTGCTCTATCAGGAATCCCTGTGCAAACAACCTTTGCTAAGTTTAATATTTCAATATTCTTAATGAATTCATGAATGGATTGTTTTTAACTAATTTTTGTTCAGACAAAATCATATATATATATATAAAATATATGTCCTTTCGCAGGTTGTTTCTTTCGCATTCATTCTAAATACATACGCCATTTATGCTCTTAGCATGTTTTAATTATTATAAGCATTTTTCATACTGTATTTGATTGAAAATATCGCTTATTATAATTCATAAAATGTTCAAACATTTCGGTGGCTTATACTCCGTTCCTTTCTCTTTTCAACCTTTCACACTCACATACATTTCTAGGTTAACCACAAAATCATTAAGACGAGTGAATATATAGTAAAGTAAATAAATAGGTTAGCAAAGAACGGAAAGAAAATATTTATTAGAAACAGTATATTAATAATTAATTACTAACTGTGAATATTGATTAATTGAAAGAGTGTTTAAATGGCATTTGTTTTCCTTTTCCTTCACTGTATATAATCATGTTTCAGTTTTAGCATTGCGATGGGTTATCCATAATAAGGATAAAACATAGCATAAACATGTATATATAGACGTTATATAAAAAATGGATTAATATGAATACTTAAGTATTCATTTGATTTATAGTTTTCATGTGTTACTAAATGTAATCCATATTGAAATCTACTTTCATAGACCAACTATCCTTTAAATCATAACGCCGCTGTTTCAGCCAATCAATAGCGACGTTACATACTATGACATCACTTTTTATGTTATGACCTAATAACATAAATTTATAAGTCAGTGATTACATGTATATGTGCTGAAAGCAAGATTAAATTATAATGTATAGGATACGAATAGGTTGGTATTATGCCTCGCACCTCTTCAGTTGGAGTAATATTGTCACCATTTATCATATTAGCAGAAATATTGGTGTATATGCTAGAAATCCCTATTTCTTTACTATCTTTATCAGAAATGTTAATCATGTGTCATCCCGAAATAACAAATTGTAACAACAGAGAAAATTGCTCAGATTCGTCACTATAATGTCCTCAGAAATATCACGCCTCTGACCAGACAACCTTATCGATTCTCTCGTTTAAAAGGTAACATATATTTCATATCTTAATATCAACTAAAACCAGAGACCGCTTCCGGATATATCTACGTAAAAGTAACAATTAAAGCTGAGATAATATTGACTCACTTACAAAATTAATAGTAAAGCTCATGAAATGACCCTATATTCCTTAAAATTGCCCAATGCGACATAACAGATATTTCATACAGTTTGCAGTAGAAGTGTTCACCAAAGTAGCTTGCACATAATCTGGATTCTATCTCATCAGCCTTATGACACCACGCCTTACAACAAATGTCTTAGTGATAACTCATTACGTGTTGGAAAATTAACATTAATAAAAAGTGTAGATTTATATAAGTAATTTGACAATGCAGAAGAGAACATGATCTATGATATTTGATTTAGGTAAAGTAAGTCGAACAACACCAACATATTTATTTATGTAACGACTTGTTTATAGTCAAATCCAAATCCTGCGTTAGAAATCAGTCCTCGAATTCCAAAACATCATGGATATTTAACATTTTGAAACAACATCTATAAGCAGCGCGTCAGTAAATGCCTCAGAAAACATTCCATCAATAGCATAAACTTTACGTGTGAGGAAGAAATATTGGCACTATGTAATTTCTAAGTACTTCTTGCGAAAACAATATGATGGTAACATCAAAGTTGGTCTAACAGACACGATCTGACAAATACATTAAGTGTACTTCAACATGAAGTCTAACCACACTTTATACCAGGAAGTTGAGGGTAAAAGGATCAGTCAACATGTTTTCGAAAACAAAGAGAAAGAGCAGGAAAAGCATTTTTAAGGGAAAATAGAATGAAGGGCATGTAGCTATTCCCTAAATCAACAGAATATCCACAACAATTAAGAGAATACAGCGCGAACGTGGCATCACAACAGCCACGGTACCCTAACAGACTTTAAGATGAAGCATTCAAAAATGACGTCCCAGAAATCCGAATGTATATGAAAATCATTTGCAAGAATTCCGATTTATCTCATTCGTAGGAGAAACAAACGAAGGGGATTTGTGGTCTGTCATTATGACACCATGCAGATGCAAGGGCCAAAAACAATACCGACATTATATAAAAACAATTACTATATAGATTTCCATAAAGACTTTGAAACAATACAAGGAGAATATAAACAGGCGTTCCAGTAGAGACAGCGTCTTCTGTTTCATCGACGACATATGGATAAAATCCGGTAAACGTCAAAATGATATCTAGGGTGACGACAAAGGAATCACTGGGCAATCACTCCACATGTCTGCCTTCACAGAGAAAGGAAGACATTAACGTTATATGAAACGAGGTCAAGATTAAGCGACCAGCAAATTCATTTTATGCCGCAGAACTAAATCATGTCCTTGAATTGAATATGTCAAAAAGGGTTGGCAGAGAGAGCACAATTTTCAAGCGACATAACATGAAAGCTATATAGACACGCCGTGACTGGAAGGTTACTCGTATATCGCAAGCTATACCTGCTTACACACTAAGGTTTGAAACAAAGAGTAGCCAAATCGACATGTATGGTGTAGACTAATATATAATATCGGTTTGATAAAAATCTTTCACATACGTTCGCTGGTCATTTTGGCGATGACGATAACAATTTGTAGTCGTCGAAACTCCATACGTCAAATCCTTAAGCGATTGCAATACAGGAAAGCCTTTCCTTCAGGCCAAATTGTCTTCGTAATGAAAATGATATAGAAAAAAACTATTGTCCTTCCCTTATGTGTTTTGTGTTCCATAGAACTCTCATACATTTGTTTCAATGTTTTTGTTATGGATCAAACAAGCTCGAGACTATAGACTTCCTATTTTCTTATAACTTTTTTAATATATATTACCCCATGTACCGTTAATATGATAAACATAGATTGATTTATATAAAAATATGATATTATGGGAAGGATGATTTTCGCTGGTTTAGTCTTTGGTATACTTGTGTTGTTCTCTTTCTATTGCGATTAATCTAAAGAATAAACAAATACCTTTGTTATTTAGGTAAACATTACCGGCTGTACAACTGGTAAATATCCATAATGACGTCATGTTGCATTTGTATAATCCACGACTGTTGCAAAAATGGTCTACACATTAACGGGTTCATCTACTAAAACAATCGTTATGAGGACGGATATCATAAAGACACGGAGTAAAAAACAAACAGAAAGTGTACCAGTAGTGAAAAAAGTAGGAAATATTTAAGATCTCAAGTGTTGCAATGGACACAGAAGATCAATTTTGTACATCAATGTTCCCAAATCAAAGACACGGAAGAAAATAACGTATTCTTCATGGTGCCGACCTTTTAAATCGCCTTCTACGATCAGCATGCAGTAAGATACAGTAGGCCTCATTCTTTGGCTATCCAATGTCCCCTGAACAGAGACGCAGACGGGCCCTCACAATTAGTCGCCTCTTACGACATGGTGTGGGACCAGCGGGCATGTTCTTTCCCCGCCCCTGCATGGGCTCAAACTATGAGGAAGAACTTGTAGTCAGTCATAATGTATTGCCTCTGATTTCAGCCTGGCGTCTGACGTCACACAGCGACAAAATGCTGCTGAAGTACAATTTTATGGAGGAAAGGTAATGAATACTGGTTACAAAAAGGTATTCTTTCATTTTTTTTATTTTTAAATTTTCTGACTAGCGTTTACTATTTTTCAAATACAAAGACACTTATATTATGCACAGTAAACTATCACTCTACCACCTATGAAGTAATTCATGTTAATACAAATAGTGTATGTCCGATATATAAAAAAAATCCTTTCGAATTACTTTTATACATTTCGTTTTTAATTCTACTCTTGTGACCACTCATCACAAAATGAATTCTTAATCTTTGTCTTAGGCAGAATTTTAACGAATTAATATAATATTTAACCTGCTGATGTATAATGATTATCATATAAAGTATATTCGGATTTATTTTTATGTCCTTTGGAAACCATAGAGCAATTGTCGTTTAGGAACAATCTTACTACATTATATATGACAATAACAGAATAAAATCTATGAATGAAATTGCAGTCTTCACTGAAAAGAGATAAAACGGTTGCAAATAATGATGTGCAGTCTAAATCAGGTTTCCAACGGACATCGTCGTCAGGTAATTTCAGTAAGGTTGCACTATACACAATGTAAGTCGGCATCAGTTCCGCGCTATCACAAGGAGATAAACACAAACATACCGCAGCCTTTCACAACACACACATTTACCACACGCATGTACCATCCACAAAGGGAAAGCCGTCCTTAAATGACCATAGCTGTCGGTAGGACGTTAAACAATTAGAAAGCAAACCAAACTAAACCAGATCTCTGCATAAAAACAAGTCAAGATACTTATATATACCGTTTCATTGTAAATTTCATGCCAATATCAATCTTTGGTCGATGCATTTTCGATTGAGGCTTTATTCGCGAGCTATACATTTGATTTTTCCCGTATTCCGAAATATTCGAAAATAAAAACTCAAAATATAAGCACTGAACAGTAATTTAATTGAAACAGAATAGCACAATTACAAAATTGGGACTAATAACTTTGCATTTAGTTAAGGGGTTTTACTCCGAACTAGAATAAAATCGTATCTTACTGTGTGAGTTAGACACACTGGCACCACCACAAGAGGCCTATAACTGTTCAGCTTATATCATCGGGTCTCAGACTTATGGAAGGTGATCGGAAGTAGGTAAGGAAATTAGTCTTGTGTTACAGAAACCAGAGACTTTATTTTACCTTTGATGATGTGATTTGCCCCACTTAACAATGATCACTATAGACTTACGTATTATTTCCATCTCAAATTGAGTTCGAGGAATAAGATAAATGGGTGATTTCTGTCGGCAAGGGCGCTGAGCGCTAACGGAGACATCAACAGCTACACAATCGATTTCTGGATGAAATCAGAGATGGAAGTCTTCCCGCAGTTTTGAAAATAAATGGAAATTGAGTTGCAAACAAATAAATCAACGCTTCAAGTACACAAATACATTAAACTGAGGAATCACAAAAAGTAATATTTCTCCTTTTTACCAATTCAACACTACCATAGGATATCCTCATTGCGCCGTTATGCTGACAGTTTTGGACCAGGACGCGGCTTGACAAAGTGCAACTGGCTCTTTACAATGGCTTCACTGATAAGCCGGCGCTTTAAGGAAAAGTAAATGTAAATTTTCACCAAGTCTCTATACTGATTGAACTTATAAAAGTAATGTATCGAAATGCCTGTAATTATCAAGAATTCGCGATCTGTTAAAATCCTCTGTCATTCTCAGCTGTTTTTATCTGAGATTTGGAAACCATTTACAAAATTTTGCGCCTAGTGCCCTGATTAGAGGAAGAGTGCAATGGCCAAATCTCCCTTAGGAACGGCGAATTCTTTAATATTGGCAGTATGGTATTTTTTTTAGATTAAAGAGGTTGAAGCATCAATCAAACAAACCCTCACAACGAAAACAAAATACACGCCATAACAATTTGTGATAAAAAATCAATTGCAATATTTTGCACAATTTTAAAATGTTGATTGATCTAACATTTTTTTTCTATCTTCCCTAGATATATCAGAATATGAACATGACGGAATTCCTTTGTTAAAAAACATCACCTAGGATTCTTTCCAAGACATATTTCCAATTTAAAAAAAAAAGAATTAGTTGCAATATGCGATACACTCCATCATTTTCGTCGTTACCTAACCGTATACAGTCTTGCCAATAAGATACCATCAATCAAACGTAAAAGTTCTCCATCATTTTTATTTGACGTTTATAGAAATTGCCCGGATGTCAATAAAAGAAACATACACACAAGCAAACGCTGCGGTTTTTTTTTTTTTTGAATCTCGAGGATTTGCCTTCTTTCAAAATGTTAAAAACTTGATTAAATTAATTTTGCAACGATTTACAACATTCATCTATAAGCATTACGTTGTTAGTCATGTAATTAAAATAACCATTGCAGCTAATTGATTAGATCCAGAAAAATATAGATAATCGATTAAATATGAAATAGAAATATGGATAATCGATTGAATCTGAAAAGCATTGTAGATAATCGATCAGGTATAGGGCGTAAGAATTGTACCTGCCGCCCCCATTCTTTCTTAACAACAGTCTTTTTCCTAATGTCTCCCTTGACAATGCCTCACTGTTGGCCTTTAGTTAAGCGTTGCCCCCGGTGGGAAGGCTTTGGGTTCTTTCCCTTGGCCGAGACATACCGGAGTCTTTAAAATTGGTAGTTGCTACTCCTGCTTAGCGCTCAGCATATTAGGAGTGGGACTACTGGTTCGCCCGTTGTCAGTATAATGTGACCGGGTAGGGTGTCCTGCTGGGTGTCTTCCGTAGTATGCTTCAGTGTGGTAGCACTATAAATCAGCAAAAGTTCGGCCTATCACAAGGAGACTTAACACGAACCTACCGCAGCCTCCCAAAACACACATACGCACTCACCACACGCATGCATGTCGCATACACGAGAGACCGTCCTTAAATGACCTTAGCTGTTGATTGGACGTTAAACAAATAAAACCAAACCCAAACTAAAAGCAAGCAGCAAATGACAATGCTCATAATGTACATATGTAATCGTTTTAATTTATAACAATTCATTTCTGTTCACATATCACTGATGTCTCTACTCGATTTCTACATTTTTTAGTCTCGATGTCGAGTCGTAGAAGGACGAAACTGCTGTATGTGGATTGATTATGCATGGTTTAGTATATAAACAGTTTTTGTTATTAAATGACTTTCCTATAAATCTTTCGAATAACTATAACATAAGCATAAGCTTTTACAATATTTGTGTGTGTGTGTGTTTTTTTTATTATGTAATTTAGCACAATGGTGTCTCAAAAATTGCGAAAATAATCCGGTAATGTTCAATGGTCTTCTGTTTTTATTATCGTCGTGTTTTCTGGGTCACGTTCTAAGCTAATGGACCGAAGTGTTATCCACTCCAAACCTCCACTTATCGACTATAGATGCCTGATTCTATAGCATGTGGGCTTCCTACGTCATCAAATTCATTTCCCGCGAAATTACTGGGAAATCTAAAACAATTCTTTAAATGAAATGAAGCGAAAGAAATAGAAAACGTCTAAATAAAAGCATCGTGATCAGTACTGAGTACAACGTTAAAGTTCATTGTAAATAATTGCTACTATTTGCCAATCTAAAGCATAAGTAATTTAAATCAAATTATTTTAAAATCCATATTTCGTTTCTATTATTATCTTAAAAATTGTATCGCAAGATCATTTAGAAGCTTTGCAGTACTTACTCTTCAAAACGCACAGATGCTTTGATTTTAACAAAGATGGCGACCTGAAGCTGCGAGGCGGTTTGGATTGGAATTATATTTCGGCAAGTAAACATCTTACAATGCTCCCGTATGGTCAGATCATCTAATTTTGTCATTATGTATTCAGAACAGTTGTTGTTTAGTCGCTACGGTCATTAACATAAAAATTCGGATTATTATATGAATACTTATTTAATTAAATAGCATAACAAAAGAGAAACAGAGATATCGGAGGAATGTTTTACTCCCCTCAAATGTCTTTTTATGTATATGTTACCTGACATTTTTATTCTTAGTATCCATCCATTAAATCATTGTACATAATCCTACTTATACTGGTATTAATTTCACAGTTATTTATTGTCTTGTTCGTCTTGGCAACAACTTCCTTTTTTATTCAAGAATTTGCTGTCTTCAATTTACCATGCTATAAATTCTGCAAAAGAGGGAAGTTTGGAAAGAAAAAAAATGATTCCCCATTTTCATGCTTTTTCTCATAAATGTACACACACGCATACAAACGTTTTATATTGACAACCAACGGAAGAAATTAAGCGTTCCATTTCTTGTAATAAAAAATAAATAAAATTGCAATTAAAGATTTTATAAAAATTATCGGTCTACAAGAACATTCAGTAAATATTTCTGATTTGGTTATTTGTCGAATCTACATGCAAACTGACTGCCCTTGTGATTTGATATCTTTTAATTTACGCTGTCATCCTAAAAATAAGTGTTTTTGAGCATAGTTGTAGCTTTAAAACGAGTCCATATGGGATATTAATTTTGAATGTCGCATGTGCCCCTTTCTATATTAAAAACTACGTATCCATCTTCTGGGTATTCGAGTCGTGAAGTGCAGCAGACAAGATATACTTCCTCCATGTCTTTATTTGATTTCATACCATTTTAGCTACCCCTTGATACATTTTAACCAACATTCTAGACATATAAAAGATACGCAAAGGCAAATAAGTACTATATATATATAGATGTCAAGTCATTAAAAGAACAAACCTGAAGCAATTGCCATCAAATGAAACGCACGGAATCAGTAAAACAAAATCAATTAACACATGTTACTGTTCCCTGAACTCATTGAACAGCTCACATGTTGTTCTTCCGAAAAATATTTGCTCATATTCACGATTGTGTAAAATATGAAGTAAATTAACGACATGTAAAAATTGCCACATTTACAGAGGTCTAGCATTGTATACTTCAAAAAAGGTGACGCTATGTCTTTTTATGAAATACAAATGACAAGATGACTTGTCATAAGTTAAAACAACATCATCACCGCTCTCTTCTGTAATGTGTTCTCTCGCTGTTCGAAGTGATGCGCATTCACTTAGATAAATAAGAAACTACGATAGATATTCGACATTCCATATGT
Source organism: Pecten maximus (assembly GCF_902652985.1). NCBI lineage: Eukaryota > Metazoa > Mollusca > Bivalvia > Pectinida > Pectinidae > Pecten > Pecten maximus. The sequence continues at coordinate 27,889,509 of NC_047028.1, forward strand.
ACCAACGTGGTTATGTTAGTGAAAACGGGGAAATTTATGATTCATTATAATGGGCCGTGGTGGCCGAGTGGTTAAGGTGTCCCGACACTTTATCACTAGCCCTCAACCTCTGTGCTGCGAGTTGGAAACCCTCGTGGGGCAGTTGCCTGGTACTGACCGTAGGCCGATGGTTTTTCTCCGGGTACTCTAGCTTTCCTCCACCTCCACCTTAAACACCTCAAACACCCAAACAAAGTATACATATACACGCAGTTAGTGTCTGTTATTTCAACTTCGGCATATATAAAAATATTTTAGTTGTATATATACCATATAGATATATCATTATTGAGTTGAAATATCAGAGTCTGAAATAAGGGTAGTTTACAGACTTTCGATTGCCACCTGAATGTGGTGGTTTCCCTCCCACAGTAAGACCACTAGAGCACTTCCATCCGGGCCAACATATTAATTATTATTATTAATATAAATTCAACAATCGTTCTAAAATACATAAAGTTTACATTTAAAGTCTGTAAAATTCGTTAATACATTAGCAGTGTATACAACATTTACATCATACTGCATAAAGAATGTACATTTGATACAGTAGAAAACATTGACAATCAAATTTGCCTCGGATTAAATATTTTTACATTACCATGGGAATATAACATACATCTGCGCACTGGAAATGTTTATATTTTAGCGTTTGTTTTTATTTCGCGTTGATATAAGTGCGCAAAACACTGTTTTCATACGCTTTTTCTGTAGCAGATAAAAGGATGCTTCAAATTCTCATTGTTCTGATCTGCGAAAGTTTGTTGATGTGTTTAATGCTTAATACGAAAAGATTAGTATATATTGTACAGCTACGGTTATCAGATTATCCATTATCACGATAACTTTTCATTTTTGTTACGTTAACAGCCATTCTGGAAAGTAATGGTGTCATTTTGTGCAATGCTTCAGAAACGTAGAAATGTGTTCAGGCTTTGGAAGAGCTGTTTATACCGATATGAAATCACCAGTTATCAATAAAACATATATGTGGTCTGATGATCCAGTGATAATGACGTTACATAAATGAGGCATCATGGGTAATCTCAGACACTCGCCAATAAAACATCAAATACATCCATGCTCGAGACTACATGATGAAAGATACATTCTTTTATGTTTATATTAGATTTATTCTGATAACGTGCATGCATACGAAAGATGATAAAAGTACCCTTGTACTTTTCTTTTTTCATAATGTAGTAAATGTCTGACAACATGTTATTATTATCGCGTGGTAAAATGGTAAAACACAAGTTTTTTCAGGTAGTCGTCCATGGTGCGATTCCGCGATCGGGCGTCAAAGGGTATGGGGTCACATGCCACGTTGGATAACATCGGGCAATCCACTTTCCTTCAACGGTAGGACCTCTCACGCCCTTCTATTTGAGCCTGCACACGTGATAAATATAAGTTGATATGACGTTTTGCGTAGTTGTTGTAAATTGAACAAAGTTAACATTTAAATGATTTCCTAAATGACAATACATAAATTTAATATATATCGGGCCGGCTATCACTGCGCCATTGAAACTGACTGTTTCAGGACGTAAATTTGATGCAGTGCTATAGAGTAAGCTGCGGGTATTTCTGACCAGCCGATTGTGAGTTCGATACCTGTCTTACTTTGTCATTTGTCTTTCTATGTTATTTATTTATTCATTAACACAATGTATCATATACTCTATGTGTTCTTACTCGAAGATTAAAGATTTCAATTTCCTGTCGTATCCATGAATGTATATACTGACGTTGCAATCAAGGTATTCATATCATTTAATAAACATCTTGTCACTAAGATCATGCCTGGTTAACACTGCCATCACGGCGCCATTGAAACGTCCTTTTGGGAGCCAGGGTCAGGCACGGTGGTATACGCTGCATGCATTTCTGGCTAGGCGATTAGCTATCGTAGACCGTGAGTTCGAGTTTGTACTAATACAGGCCAATGGCCTAACGTTTTGAATAAAACTTGAAACTTGGGGCGATCAGGGCATGAGACTTGAACTTACCTTCCTTCATTATTCTGATAAGCTGTTCAATATAGCCAGCTTCGTATGAAAACAAAAACATGTCAGACAACAGAGGGGCAACGCTTGCTACCATTGTTATGCTAATTGCCTGTTGGAAGATCTGGAACTAAATAAAGATGTTGATCAGAAACTCCATCATTCTCAAGATTTCATCTTCGCTTTATGTTCTATGAATCCGAGTGTCATGTTCCGTATAGTTCACAACTATTAAGTTATATTATCGTTCTCCTTCTCGCATTACAAGAGAACGAAGCAATTCTGAAGTGTTGAACAGGGAATGGTAGTCTAAAGAGTAGAAAGATCACACGTTTTGATGGGCGAGCCGCTCTTTAAGCGCGGTTGTATTATATATTCATAAAAATATGTTCAATTCATTTCCTTTTTGGAGTTAACATTATCAAAACATGACTGCAGACCCAACTTAATTTTACTAAGGATGGTAGTAATGAAGGCGTTGTTGCATAAATACTCGAGCCAGCAATAAAACGTTGTTTATAAGGAATGCTAGTAGGTCTAGGAATCCAGTATACAAGAAGTAGATCCGAATCCTTCTTACTATCACGAAATTTCGAAAGATAACATGGAACCACATCTCCGTGGTGTGTCAGGCGTTCCCTGCCATCTGTACATCTCGTCGTTTAAACACTAATGCAATGTAGTAATTACAATAATTTCTAACGTCGTGCCTATGCATTTCTATTGGCATTCTTTTTGTAATTTATGACACGTGTTTAGAGTTTAATGAGTTTTAAAACGAATTTATTTCAAACCATTTCAATAACAGAAATCAGTTTTAAACATTTTGGTAAAAGCATTAGCGTAATTCGATTTCAAACAACTAGCAGTGCCTGACTTCTGAATGGAGCGATTCTAACTTTATTTTGTCTGCATTCTCGTGTTGTTGATGTTGTTGTGATTCCGATGGTAGCGGAACAGAAATTGATGCAAAAAGTGAACTTTGATATTTCAAATTATTTACAGCTGTGGTTAAGTCCGTCGACCAAGGTCGTATTTTGTACATTACGTTACGCTACAGATGTCAAACATTGAAAAAATATTCATGTTTGTTAAGAAGTGAATTACTTTGATTTTCAGCTTTGTACCTGGCGAAATTCGTAGTGCATTAGTATGTACATTTTGGACGTTGTATTTCAGCGTGATGTTTTTGTGTTTATATATCATTTTGGAATTGGATTTTGCTCAAGCTAATATTCATGAGAATATCTTTTTCTGAAGTAAAGGTTGAATATGAAGTCGTCGTGTTTGTTGTAGATCCAAGGGAAATGATGGTATAGTTCCTGAAACCGAAAGTTGAACGTCAATGAAAGTAGGGCATATATTTGTATTGTAACCAAAGAATACAAGACGATGCCGGAGGAGAAATCTAGGTCAAATACAAATACTATTACACAATCTGTAATAGAACATAGGTTATCCAACACAAGACAGGTTACACTTATACGTAAGACATTGAAAGTCAAACACAATAATACATGTACATTGTAATAAGATATATTCCAACAGTAGCGTGATTGGCAATCACAAGGATACTTGGAAAAAAACATTTATATTCCGACATCATGTGTTCAGGCATATCCGTCTGACAACATGCTATATATACCACAGAAAACCATATACATTTCGGAATACATCGGTATGTAGTCAATGCGGAGGGAGCATGACAGTTCGATCATTATCAGAATTCGAAATTGTTATCAAAGAAAGCAATGTGTTTAACTTGGGTTACATAAGACAAAACATAATGCTGGGTAGCAATAATGTACACCGTTCAACATGTGCTCCTTGACTATCACCTGTACAGGGTCCATGCCTATTATCGTGACGAACATATTACGCTGTCGTAGATGGATGCAGGTTATTGAAAGGTTAGTATTGATTTAAATGTGGCCATAAGCTTTTGTTTTTTGTTATGTAAATAAATACTTACTTTGACGCAGATTATCAATCGCTGAAAAAGACGCCATGAAAACGCTCGCAATATGATGTGCCTTGTTACATCACGGTAATATGTTCGTCGCGATAATAGGCATCGACCCTGTATACTTTTTTGGCATTTCTTAACGTACATACAGTTTGGTTTGTTTTTGTTTAACGTCCTATTAACAGCCAGGGTCATTTAAGGACGTGCCAGGTTTTGGAGGTGGAGGAAAGCCGGAGTACCCGGAGAAAAACCACCGGCCTGCGGTCAGTACTTGGCAACTGCGCCACGTAGGTTTCGAACTCGCAACCCAGAGGTGGAGGGCTAGTGATAAAGTGTCGGGACACCTTAACCACTCGGCCATCGCGGCCCCTACATACAGAAGCGAGTTTTGTGAGCTCTAATGTATTAAACATGATGAGATTTTGAGTGATTATAATTACTAGCAATGAGATGTCGGTTAGTCATCCTTCTTCATCGGTAACGATAAAGGTTAGTATATGGTGTAGAAACGTACTTAATGATGCGCATGTCGAGTAGGGTATACAGATCAGCATGGTCAATACAGTTCAAGTTATTTAAAGACAACATATCGTCAATTTTTTGAATTGGAATTAAATTATATGGGAATATGTTCGTTACCTGTCATGATAAACTCATGATGCCGACCATGTCTTCGTTGATATTAGAAATAATCTGCTTTAAGAAACTAGTAGAAAATGAGACAATGGAAGAAGGGTTCATGTAAGTCTTTGATATCCACCATGAATGGACATACTAGTTATGGCAATTGCAGAGTTTATATTTAATTTCAATTTGTGTCAATGAAATTAAACTTGTTTTGTTCCTGAACTTTGGCAACATTATTAGAAATTTCAGTTTAAGCTTCATCAAGATAACATTTTATTTTTTGTAAACAAAAGAATAAAATGTCTCACTTATTTGACACATTGGCAACTGAGATAAAGAGAGACTGTTAATGTTTGAATGAAGTCGGTGCTCGTGACCAGCTATCCTTGAGGACGATGATTTCTTTGATCTTGGCGCGCGAATCCCGGGTTGCAGTGGCAGGAACCTTCGTGATCGCGATAGCAACCACAAGGCGTGGATAAAACGGAATTAAAAATCACACCAGGGCTTTGACGCCAATAATGTGGGAAATTTGTGTTCAGATTTACATTTGTTTCTAATTCAATAACCGTAAGATGTCGTGATAATCTGCCAAGATTCCGTATCTCTGTAACCCCTGCGAACATTTGGACAGTATGTGCTATTTAATTTATTCAAATTATTGTTAAATTTAAGTTTGATATTGCATTGTCTCGATCGGCAGCAGTGGCTTCATACCACGCGATATATTAAAGGGATGTAGAAATATAAAAGCCGACACACGCAATGTTTCTGTAAATCATACCGACAGCCTTTTGGTTAAAATCACAACATCTGCAGATTTCGTATATTTGCTAAAAAAATATCTGGCAAAGCAGTAACATCACTAAGGGTTAGTCTGTGTTAAACATATAATACTTACTTCTAGCTATATAAAGTATACACAATTCTTTAACCGTTCCCTAGAGGTGGATCGCTAAAACAAAATTACTCATCTGTTTACATGTTTTCTTTGCAATATTGAGATTTACAAAACGTGTCCGGAATTGAAAGTAATGGCGAAAGTGCACATTTACCTTATATATGTAATTGATAGATGTATTGGTATATTATTTTTAAAACCTTTCTACAAAAAGTGCCAAACAACAATGGGAAAAAAGACGGTCATAAAACATGCAAGTACGAAAGAGAAATATGTTGATAACACATTCAAATCGCTCATCGAACTAAGAGGGTTTATCCAGGAAATACATGGGAGGATACAGAGTACCTCTTCTGATACAAAATGTATGGTATGTTAGTTAAATGTGGGCGCCTTGTTAAAGAATTCTACAATTACACGTAAATGCCAAATGTCCCCGCCCCAACCCCCAACCCAACCCAACCTAACCCCACACCCCTATCTCTCTCTCTCACACACCTCTATCGCGCCTCTTCTGATTAAACAGAATGTATTACAGAAATGCACGTGCATTGTGATTATATTATTGTAGTAATGTTTCTAAGAGAATGGTGGTCATGTGCATGTAAATTTGAATAGTACATCTCCCTGTGGTAGATTCCAAGTACACGTAAGCCTGGATACACAGTTATTGTGTTATTGTAGAGTGCATGGACATTTTTTGTCCTGTCTACACGGGAAGGAAAGATCACTTTAAATAGGATTTGAGACTGAGCGAAATAGAAAAAGATTATTGGAGATAGTAAAGAAACGTCAAGGGGAATTACTTTAAATGGCATTTCGCAATAGTTTAAAAAAAACAGACAGGAAGAAATGAGCTTATGTGGTTATCAAATTTGGACAAAAATGTTGCACTTGCCAAAGCGAATACAGCAGTTGAATGGAAGAGGCGCTAAGTTTGGTAGAGCAATGGTAACAAAAAAGCAATATCCATTTTTATGAGGCAGTGCTAAAAAAGTTAAGCGAGTGATTTTGACACTAAATGGAAGGAAACTAGAACTGTGTAGGAGAGCTTCTCGAAGAGGAAATGTATAGATTTGAATAAGGAATTCATTGGATTGAATGTGTAAACGGATATGTGGCGAATTCTATTAGCAATTGACTGAAGTGATGATAGGAAATAGCGGAATATATTTCAGCAAGGGATGCCATGATGAAGATTAGACAGAAATACGAGTCTTTGTGGACGTAGTCAAATTTTTGTTTATACGAGGGCTGATTGATATGTTGTGAGCCTCATATTGAAGGATTTGAATTTTGCCGGGAACATTGTATTATTTTTTAACATAAGCCCCTGCAGTATCTATACACTTTTTCCAGTTGATGTGTAAGGGCCTCAATGCAACTTTTTTAAAAAGTGATCAGAAAGTCATCCACTGCATGCATAACGTCACCATCGGACTGAAAGTGAATGCCTGAAATAGCTTTTTCTGGGGCTACAGGCCTTCCAGGACGGGGGTTGTCCTCAAGTCTCTGTCCGCCGCGCTTAAATTCCACCACCCACCTTTTCACTTTAGAATATGAAGGGACATCTTTCCCTAGTGCTGTTACCATATCATTATGGATATCCGTCGTTTGCCAAACAAGTGAAATCATTCTTGTTTTTCCGGATGGATATTCGCAAGGGATCTAACTGTGAGGGAAAATCCGAGTATCCGGAGAAAACACATGTGGTCGAACAGGTGACTCCCATACGTTTTCACGTGCGATATGGGAATCGAAACCCGGTCGTCTAGGTTGCAGGCGAATGTGTTTCCACTGCGCCGCTTGATCATACACCTGTGGAATATCGGATAGTTTGTTCAGCAGTTATACTCGGTCTGTTGTTAACTGTGGGATGCAGCATCTTCTATGCCGACATTGGAATAAAGAGCTCGGCTCCATTACGTTTAGGATTTCAGTGCACACTTGAGAAGGGAAGCCTTTTAAAGATGAAAGGGAAGATATTATGAATCAGTAAAGTAATCTGTTAATTATGCTTGTACACAGATTAAAACAGATTTCGAATATACCGGGTTTGGTTTGGTTTGCTTTGTTTAACGACCTATTAACAGCAGGGATCATTTAAGGACGTACCAGTTTTCGGAGGTGGAGGAAAGCCGGAGTATCCGGCCTACGGTCAGTACCTGGCAACTGCCCTACGTAGGTTTCGAACTCGCAACCCGGAGGTTGAGGGCTAGTGATGAAGTGTCCGGACACCTTAACCATTCGGCCAACGCGGCCCTGAATACACGGGGAATCAGGGCATTGAACTTAGATATGACAATCACTCGGTATCTTACTACTGATATGGGATTCTATCAAATACGAATTATCTTCTTTACCATGAATTTATAATTCTAAAACAAATAAGTGCAAACAGTTTTTACTTGGGACCTATTTTCCTAGATCTTGTAAGTGCTTTTAGTCCTGAAATTTAATTCATTCCAAAACTAGTGAGTGCCATTATGCAATTTTGAAATGCATGTACATATGTAGGAAGAACATTAAGAATATGGCAGTCAAATAGTTGTTAATTACTTCGTTAAATATCGACACAAATATATATCTCGTACATGTATCTCGTAATGTTAGATATTTATAATTTCATACTTTGGTAGTTAAATGATATCTTAATTATGTGAGTATGATTAGTTCACGAAAATAATTGCTCGCAAAATGATATATTGTCCGAAAAAAATAATTAAAACCTAACTAAAATGTCTGATCTTTAAGTATATTTTATTCCTCTTTTAGTATTTGGTAATACTCTAATATTCTGTAATATATGTACGTTTAGATAAACACTTAAATAAAAAATAAACACTTTAAGCAGCTTAACAATTTACTGAGATAAACATTTATTAGGATGTACACTTTACTATGATAAACACTTTATCAAGATACACACTTTTCTACTATGTTGATGTAAAAAGTAAAGAAATCATTTTATGTCATGAAATGTTAATTGCCTTATTGATGAAAATTTAAGGAAATAGATATATTAAAACATAGATTTGAAATAAGAAGATTGTTTGTAGCCTATGTAGCACTTTCATTTTCTTTCATCTCCATTACAGGATATTTTATTGCGCAGATCTTAGCACAAAGGGAATTGGACAACAGGCGTTACCTATACCAGCCCCATCTTAAAACCTATTGCTGAAATCATCACGGAGTGTCCCGATTGGAGCATATATCCTTGCATTTCGTTTTTTTCATGAAATAGGGTTTGAAACAGAAAAAATAACCGTTTGGAATATAATCTAAATCTAAATTATTTCTTCCAAAATGATTTGCTCATGAAAAAGATGGCGCCGTTGTGTATCTGTACATGCCAATATACGGATACATGTAGGGTAACGACAAAGATAGCTGGAAAGCACATAATATACTATTTTTATGAAATTGAATTTAGCGTTTTTAAGTGTATATTTCTGAGGAGAAAAATAAATGTAATTTTTATGAAAGTCATTGTGTATCTTATATATAATTATTATCGACAACGCAATGTGTAATGGATATACATTTTACGTTGTTTAAGATCCACGAATTAATCATTTTTTTATACATTTCTTTCCATTTCCATTTTTCTTTCTATCTGATTAAAAACCCATCTTACAGATCTGATAGTAACCATGATATATACTACCACTTACCAAATCAACAGGAAGCCGGGGTTTTTTCATTGTAATAAATCTAACCGACATAGCTACGCGTAATCAGATAAATTGCATTCATCTTCGAATTCCATTCAAACAAGACTTTATTAAAACCCTACCGCCGCTTAATGTTCGAAATCACGTGATGCTTATACTATTAACTCTAAGAACATTGAGCAGATCAAAGTTATTTACTTAAACTTCTTCTGCTGATCCCATTTGACCTTGAACTGCTCTGCCTGTCATTCAATTCCATTAACAATTCTTTCTTGCCAATTTTTATGTCGTGATAGATTGTGTTTAAGCTTCTTAATGACGGCGACGAAGTATTTCATTGACTAAGATTTCGCAATATTAAATGGCCGTTTGTTGTTTCTGGTAACTCGACACCGGAGTGTAATTTAATGTCTAATATCAGGAGACAATTACGCGGACATTTAATTAGGATGTATCCGAGATGTCCAACACAATAATTACATCTGCCTTGATAGATAACAATCGGGAAACCGATAGTCTGCTTACAGGGAGACGAATTTAAAATAAACGTTATTGGAATGAATGGATAATCATAGTTTAGACATGCCATTTGTATTGTTCTTTTGGTCTCAGCTGTATCGGTGACATTCTAGATAATGACAAAATTGCATTAGATGATGTACAAGCGTTCTTAAAAAGTAGAAATGTACCGTTGATCACGTTAACTCTTTCCACTTGTCCAATGTATGTATTCAACCAGACATATTTAATGTCTATGGAAACTTTCATTTCGGTACTTACGCCTTAAACTACGCAAACACTACTCTTTTGTATTAAGGAATATGATTTGAGCTAATTAAATACTGTGGCATTTAACTCCAAGCTTGTATTGAAAGATGCTAATACAGTATCTTGCGTGTGTTTTTGTACAAACTTTAATTAAAAGCAAATTTCACAAACTGTGGTAATATTTGTAAAGCAATATACCATCGATCTAGCGATACACTACTTACAAAGTGTTAAGTTGATTACACTTTTACTTAATGAACTTCACAAGTGAAACCAATTCTCCATCGACTACAACATTACAGAGACTATTGAGGCAGCTGATTTATAACATTATGATTTAAGAGGTATGTTAACCATTGATATTTAAAGTTGTTCCAGCATGTCGTTTGCAATTAGTCGCAATGCAAAGCTTTGCAAGTGCTGTTGAGACTGGTGGGTGTCTGCTTATATCGGCCCTGCATCTGCAATTGATGTAATTTCGTTAGAGTACAATTAACATGTATACCACGACATTTATATATTCAAATCATTGTCAGGAATGTCCATTTAAGTTTTCAAAATAATACATTTTGAATGCCAGTAGAATATGTAGGCTAGGCTAAATGACTTTCCCTGAGGATCTGCTTAACGACACACATCCAGGCATACATCAGATTAAGTTCTAAAGTAATAAAATAACACATCGTCGATGGAATTACCAACGCATATCTGACACTTACCTATATAAACGGTAGGTCATAAAATAAATATCAACAATTTGTTTCACTATGTGGCGCGGGTGAGGGCGCAGATAGGAATTAAGACAAAATTCGTGGGTTAGGGCTGTCATCACCATTTGTCAATACGTCCTTCTCAAACATGTGGGTGTGTAATGACGTGTTTTCGATTATATCTCTCTCTCTCTCTCTCTCTCTCTCTCTCTCTCTCTCTCTCTCTCTCTCTCTCTCTCTCTCCGGTTTCCTCTTTTTCTTTCCGTGAACATAAATTAAAAATAATTAAAAAAAGACCATATACATTCAATTCTTTGTTGTCATTCTTATGACGCGGTATGTTTCATGATGGTAAAATAGTAGTTCAGCAACGTACTTGGTTTTATAAAACAAAAACGTGTTTATTTAAATCATCCATTAATACGGCTGATGATAATACAATACACATTATTTAACAAAGATGCAGTTTAGAATGATATTATAGGAATTGTCGAAGATGTTTTTTGTGTGTGTTTTTTTTTTTGTTTTTTGTTTATTTGTTTGTTTGTTTGTTTCCGTTTTTTCCCTGATACATTCCCATTCTTCGAAGTTTCTTTATCTTCAAAGTTGGCATACATCTTAAATTGGCATTGTAGGCCAAATGCAGAATTCTAATGTGGGTTCAAAAGAACAAAACAAAATACTATCCCGTAAAATATTTGAATTGTAATACACGTACATTTTGTATCTATGTTAATTATATTTCTAAACATGATTCGTAAATATTATCTAAACAATATATATGTTGGTCCATACCAAAGCCTTTCCCTTTTCAAAAAATAATTGCAACATACTGTTTTTCATTGTGAGACGCAAAAATGCCATCTGGGAGTAATTTTGCAAACATTTAAAACATATTATCAAGACTCGTTTTTCTCGGTGTGTTTTGTTCGCTTACGACATTTGAAACACGATGTCTCTTTTGAATTCTCATTAGACTAGAATTATATTACCCTTACTTGCAGGTGATTCAAATGGATAGCTCCATTGATTGTAGTTTTAGCGGTAAACCGTTATGTAACTCATCGTGTTCCTACGGTAAAGAGAGTTATTCATCTGAATGTGGCGCCAAAACGTCTTGAAAACGTCTCAATTGAAGATGATTTCTTTTCTTTTCTCATTATCGACACCATGATCAAAAAACCTTTATTCGTCATTTGTCATTTCAAGCCAAGATGCATGTACGGAATCTGGGTCATTCGACTCACTTTCGTCATTGGAATATTAGAAGCAGGTTAAGTGCCCTATGAAACCCACGCCTTTGTTAGTATATTACAAAAAAACAGTCAATTGTTCTTAATTAAGAAACACGAGTTTTACATCACACATTTATTTGTATCGAGAACAGCATGTCAGTGATCTACATATGCTTTGATACCCGCAAACAGAAATTGTTTTCACTTATCTTTACCTTTTGCATCAATGAAAAGTTGTATAAAGACGAAAAATCTACATGAATTGATTCACTTCTACTCATTATCTTGATCTACTGAACATGTGTATACCTGTAACTCTCAAATAAAATGCTCAGATCACTTGTGTCTTCCCTACAATATTTTGAGATTGCAGGTACTAACAAATGCTTGTGGACAAGGTTTTCCATAACCTGAATGCCATGTTTTAATTAATTTTACTTGTAGCGCGATTAAGAATAGACACATGCACGTTATGTTCTGTTACAATCCGATATTGAATATTATTCAATGTATTTAATTATGGTGATATTCCCCTTCTCCAAGCTTATCTGGATATTACTTTGAACCCATTTCGAGTATCCTAAATCGCCTCCCAGACTTCATTTCCTTAGCATTGCTTAAGTTTGTTTTGGTTTGTTTTTGTTTAACGTCCTATTAAGAGCCAGGGTCATTTAAGGACGTGCCAGGTTTTGGAGATGGAGGAAAGCCGGAGTACCCGGAGAAAAACCACCGGCCTATGGTCAGTACCTGGCAACTGCCCCACGTGTACATTGTAGGTTTCGAACTGCTAGAGGTGGAGGGCTAGTGTTAAAGTGTCGGTACACCTTAACCACTCGGCCACCACGGCCCCTGCGTCGCTTAAGAGACCTAGATGGCTGAAGGAGCGGTATGCTAGAGTTTCAGCTATCTTAGCTCAACTTTAACTAAATATTCGTATTGAAAGATGCTCTTCTATCAATACGAACATTTAAATATAGACACATTGAAATATGCTTATCTAATACACACACACACACACACTCCTTTTTTACACTCTTCAAAATAAAATGTTGCAAATTGTGATGTGTTTCAAAGCAATACCCTCAATTTAGCGGTGAACTCTAACACTGCAATTTTAAAACATCAATTAGCGAGGTATGCTTACAACAGTTATTTCTAGTGCTGTATTTCAGTGTGTCAATTGGGTTTATCATATAGTAAATATCTGGAGTAAAAAGAAGACAATTATCATCAACAGAGCGATAATTCGTTTGGACAGAGAAAGTGGCTACGGAATTGGAGTTCAAACACTGGGCATAAATACGGAAACACTTGCTGAAATGTGTCACGACCAATTAGAATAGCCAATTAACAGAAATATCATTATGCTGAAATACTCATTCAAACAATTAGAGGCATTCCTAAAGCGAAACTGTCAAAGTAACAGAAAATGTCCAATTATACGAGAAAATTATACCAACAAATATTGACATTTCTAAGATAGATGATTGACAGAAATAAGTCAGGACACGCCTTCGTCCAATTAAGAAGATACTTTTTACATTAGATTTATCATGTGAGCAACTCAAGCGAATATGTTTTTATTTGTAGCCATTCATGTTAACACTTTCACCAACGCCGTTGTTTTTTAACATTGATAGAACAAATGAGTTTAAGATTGATATTTCCACTACAAGCCCACTTTTAGTACCTCGTCGTTTTTATTTATGTTTTGTCCACAACTCCAATAATGTATTTAGTGATGGCAGTGTTGATAGGTTAAAAGGTTTTCATAGATAGTGTATGTTAATTTCGTGGCGATCAATAATACTAGCAGTACTTCAATTTTTGATTCTTATTATTTTCAACAAAATAGTATTACTGATTTCGTCGTGAACGAGCAGAACTTCGTGTTTGGGTAACCCATTATTTTCAACAAAGTAATATTGCTGAATTCGTAGCGTTGCTTCAATTTTAGTTCTTGTATTAAACAACAATTTAAAGTATGTCATCATAAATAAGGCGATATTAAGCAAAGACAAACGGTTACAATATAGGATGCTTTAGTGTATCCTAAACATTTTGCATCATGCAAGCCAATCCTTGGTCTGGAAGGGATGCAGGTGTGTGAACGAGGAAAGCAATCGACTCGTAGGAACTGGCAGAAGTGATATTGTATGATCATACATTGGGGTACGGCAGGCATTTTCTTTCCCAACACTGAAAATGTGGTTAAGGAGTAAGTAAAGTATATAAATGACACTTGTATATATATTGCGATGTATTGGATGAAATATAAGTCAATAAAAAGTTATTTGTTTAACGAAAACCCCGGTATTTTATTTCATATATATTAAATATGCTAATATGTTTGAATATGTCAACTGTATGACCCTTTTCCTAACCATGACATTTATATGAAGAATTTAATATCTTGATTGTGCTAAAAAAAAGTACGAGTTTTCACACCAGTAACGCCCGACTTTTGACCCTCTGTATAAGCTATCGCGCCATCGACAATTCATTTCCGGCTATCATTTAGATAACAAAATGGCCGTCATGTATTTCACGCGATCACAAGCTAAAACCACGTGACGAAGTTCCTTCCGGCCATTAACGCGCCGTGTAAACAACCCAGGTTGCTGTCTCCACACATCTGATTACATGTCCTTTCACCGATTGTTCTCTGATAAGAGTTGCTATACTGAAATTCTATCAGGGTCAACTGTGAATAAAAAGTAACATTAACTTGATGCCGAACTATCGTGGTCGACCGAAAACAAACATAGCCGATATAGACATAGATACAGCTGTCGGTATTTAATTTGTAAAAAATCTCATCCCGATTATTTGCATATATATAGCAAAAGAATTGGTTCAATCATATCAAGTATCCGTATGAATGCCGTATCTTTTTTTATCAACCAAAAATTGATTATTCCATGGTTTCAATAAATGCTTGGAATGCACATGTAAAGAATACATTCTTTAAGATCAAATCGTCATTCGTGAACATCGTCTCAGGTGTATTGTGCCCATGAATAGTGACCTGCTTTCTGTATTAACGGAAGAGTACGTTCCTTTGAAGACTATATACCAGTCATACCGGTATGTAGTTCAGAGAAGACAAAACTATTTCTACACTATACTTACAAGTTACCTATTAATTCACAAACGACTCGCACTGTCCCTTTATTCTGAAATCACTACATCCCACAATCAGTTTATAAAGTATAACCATAGCAGAAGAGTCGTTTTATCCGTTTTATGAACATGGCATTTCCGGAGGCTTATCATGACAGCTTTACAAGATTTTTGGCGACAGCATGCGTGGGATGAACCTACATTGATGTGCCAAAAGTACTCGGTCACGTAACGTTTTTACTATGTATGAATTTTATGACTTCGTTTTTAAATGGGTTTTCTTAAAATACCACACACTATTCGCAAATTGGTTTCTCTTTCACTTATTTTTTTAGATACTTTCCCGATGCTTGATTTCCTAAAATAGCTGAATGTATGAACCTAAAAAAGTTTGACGTCATTTTTCTTTTCTTTTTTTCCCCTTATTTAACGATACAATTGCTAAAGTTTGAAATCTATGACATGTAATATCTCTTGAAATCAGCTAAAGAAAGCTTACCAAATACTATACAGAAATGAGCAAATAATTATGTTTCTTACATTTTTTACCAGTGAAATAAAAACGTATTGAGGCTATAGAAGTGGTAGTGTGCACTAGTGAAAAAATATCACTTTTTTTTATTTGACCAATCAAAACACTGTTTACAATCGATAATGGGGAAATAAAGAGCTGTCCCGGTAGTTTATGCTTTAAAAACGTAATAAACAGACTATCTAACTATCTAAATACCAAATATATCTCACAAGTGAGACTGATGTCTTGATGTTTTTTCAAGAGTGCATTAGCTTTACTCGTGAAATATATTTGGTATTACTGAAAATACTGTTAGATATCCCCTATATATATCTGAAAGCGCTAATAGCCTTATTGATTGCAACTGTTTGTCGTGTTAAATCTGTTTTGTTTATATATGTAAACAATGCACAATTTCTTTATCTTTTTGAACTATATATATATACATATGTCAATAAAAATTAATGAAAATTGGTCAAAATGTAGGAAATAGTATGACGTGATCGAATACTTTTGGAACGTCACTGTAGTCAAAAACCACTCTGTGATCTAGATAGAGAAATTTTAATCTTGATGTTAACAGCTGTATCGGAATCAAACAATTGCACTAGGGACGTATGTAGACTTTTTTCATTTTCATACAGCTTGAGGAATGCCGCCGTAAATCATATGACGACATTATGTAAACTGTTCAGTAATCATATCCGTAAATAAACATCATCCTACATAGAGTTAGGAAGAAATGCGGGTTTATGAAGGGGCGGGGATCGGCTAAATAAATCTAGGCACATCTAACTCCAACAAAGCATAAAACGGCCAGATACGCAAAAAAATATCCCTAGAAATAGTAGCGAATTATTAGTTATATTCAGGAGGAGGTGGCCAGTTTCAACGAAAACAACCAGCCGAAACTTCCGGTGTGACCAGTGCTGACCTAAACCAAGGATACCTAAGTGCTTGGGTCGAGGATGACTAGAAAGTACATGTACTAAACAGTAGAGATCTCACATAGATTCGGTGCTGACCGTGACCAACAGTGCAAAATAGTGGAGATCGCCCGTTAGAGTTGACAGCCTGATTGAGACTAACAGAACTGAAGAGCTGACCGGAACCGACTCTAACCAACGGTACCAAACAGCTGAGGACAACCATAGACAGGAAATTACTCTGAATAACGGTACCAGACAGCTGAAAACTCCTATGGATGGGAACTGACTCTAAACAACAGTACCAAGCAGCGCAAAATGCCCAAAGACCGGAACTGAATCATCAACAATACCAAAAAGCTGAAAACTCCAATCGGCCGAAAACGTCTTTGACTAACAGTACCAAACTGCAGAGAACTCCCATAGACCGGAACTCATTCTAATTAACGGAACCAAACAGCCGAGAACTCCCACACATTGGGAAATAACTCTTACAATCAGTGCCAAACAGCCGAGATCTTCCAAAAGACCGGAGCTGACGGAACAGGGACACGTGTAACAGGAGAGGAGAAAATGTAGCGGCTAGACCGGGGTTCGAACCCGGGACCACCGAACACTAGCCGGATGCTCTACCAATTGAGCTACCTGGTCACCGATGATCGACCCAGTCCAGTCCCGCTACACACCTCCCTCCTTTTTTCCAAGTTTTCGCCCTCGAAGACACACGAGACCCTTATACCACCACCGTGGGTATTTTAGTTGGGCGCCAATTTTGCAACAGGAGAGGAGAAAATGTAGCGGCCAGACCGGGGTTCGAACCCAGGTTCTCCGAACGCTAGCCGGATGTTCTACCAATTGAGCTACCTGGTCACCGATGATCGACCCAGTCCAGTCCCGCTACACACGTATACTCACTTGGCGTCCTACATGTGAAAGTTTCTATATTGCATACCTGGTAATTTTCGTCCCCGTTTAATTTTCGCCATGTTTGCCCTTTGAAGATTTTAAGATGAAGTTGAAAATTTCAAGCTGAATTGAAGGACTTATAACCCATACTGCATTGGCCAAGTGTAGTCGGATCACAAACATACCCTCTTACTTTTCAAATGGCTTAGTATTTTAAAATTAAATAAACGATACATACTAAGTAATTTCATAAAATGGGCCCATTCTCTTTACGTTGAAATTAGGTGTGTCTAATCGTGTGAATGGAGATAAAATTTGATTTAAACATATTTCATTGTCAAAACACAAATGGGATTAGACACAAGTATATCACTTATAATCCGTCTTAAGATAAAATGAAATAGTAGATCCGTGTATGAGTCAGTGTGTCGTTAAGGTTCAGAATATCCTCAATATATTTCAAAGTGCATACATCTGTTAAACCAGACTGCAAGGTCCCAATGTTTAATATGGATTATATATAAAGGAAGAGAGCTGTTTAACCTCACCAATTCACTGAAGACTGCTACTCAAAACAATGCTAGGCCAAACCTTGTCGTCCTCCCATTGTTCAGTATTTGTTCTTTTTTATCAAAAGCATTTAATGAAAATCGAAAATAAATCTTTAACTTAATTGTCTTTGCACCATGTCCCAGCAATTT
This sequence comes from Pecten maximus, assembly GCF_902652985.1. NCBI lineage: Eukaryota > Metazoa > Mollusca > Bivalvia > Pectinida > Pectinidae > Pecten > Pecten maximus. The sequence continues at coordinate 27,907,611 of NC_047028.1, forward strand.
TGTTAAGTAAAGCCTCATTGACTTACCGGAAGTCAATTAAATGTTCACGGCGCATGTCAAAATCTAGCGATAATGTCAAATTTTGTCGTTATTTAAATTGTTCCCGTGCGCGAGCGATTTCTATCATGGCAGTATTTGTAAGTTACGAGCTGATACATCTCGACATTCATGTGTTGGAATTGGTGTGTTTCATCAAGCATATGGCGACAAAATTAGAAATGATAGATAAATGAGGAGAGTGGTGCTATAATGATCCGTTGGCTCCCTCTTCATTTATCATCGCCGTCTTACCTGCCAAATAGTTAAAGAGGTAATCATATATGAATCTCTCACCTGACTGTGACGCATCGTCACGTGCAAAAGTGTCCTAATAACGTACGATTAGAGATCGATTGACAAATGCATTATATATCATCTGACTTCTCCACTTGGTGTCCAACAACGCTTCTGCTTTTTCTCAGGTCACTCGGTGTGGTAATTTACTCCAGTGGATTATTGATGAGTAGAACATTTTTCAGGTTTTTGTTTTTAACTAGTTCAGCTTTCTTTTTAAAAAAAACAACACACATTAAACTTAACGTAAAGCACGATTTTTCAACAGAGATCTTTCATTGTTAATTTGCTAAGATGAAAACTAGAGTCCAAATTAGATGTCTGCATTGAATCCTCGATGATGCAACGCTGATTTACCACAATAATTTGTCTAGAAGAACATCGTTTGCATTAAGGACGTCAAGCTGAATACAAAGAGCTATTGTGATTTTCTTCCTCTACTCCTAGTTATGAACACTTAGAGCCCGTAACATCGCTGATTAGTCCTAGGGGGGAAATACAGATGTATCAAGAATTTTAATAAAATCTCTGGCTGCACTAAAATAGGTTATCTTGTGTGACATTTGTTCAAATACTATCCTCCATTCGAAGTGTTTACTGTGACCATAACCGAAGAGATTTGTGAGTATGTATGTACTAGGCGAACATCGACAGTCATATGTGTTAGAACTGGTAAATATGCTGTAAGAAATCTCTTTAATTCAATAGAAGAACTTAATGCGATTATCGTATCGTAACAAAGGATAAAAATGTTTTTATCAAAAACAACCTTTAATATTGACATGGATATTATTTTATTTTCCATTTACGATGTGGTGTTGGTCATCAAAAATCCATGATTTCTCCCAAAGGAAAGCCAACTCCGTAATCTGTTGTTATATATATATATACAAGAAACTGATATGGGGGTTTAAATGCTCAATCTTGCGTAAGGGTTGGATTCATCTTTTGTATGAACGCATCTTTTGAGCGTTTCTAATGCTGAAGATAAACGTACTTTTTAGGACACGCCGACTTCAATCCTTCCAATTTCGGTGCCAAAGAATGTTTCTGTTTTACATTAATCCATATGTCTATAATGTAGAAATGCTGACGCACAACTAAAACAAAAACGAAGGCGTAGGATATTTGGCTACACACGATCGATTAAATCCAATCCAATTTTTAATCTAGAACTATCTGCGTTATGTTTTCCATTTTTTTAAATTTCCACTTGACAGTATTTCTACATGAAATAATTGTCAATTTATTTTGTTCAATTTTCAGCATGTGTGCTCGAATTTCACGACGGTTTTCACTCGTTGGAAGGAAGACAATATTCTCAAAACCTTAATGCTATCAATTTTACGTTTGACTGGTTAAATTACTGTCATGGAGTTCCAACGTTTATCAACGTTTCATTAATTACAGCCCAATTTCCAAGGCAGACGGGTCCCCGCAGAGGCGACAAGCTTTCTCGTGAAGCGGATTTAACTGGTCTAAATTGGTATAAAACGAAACCGGAAACAAATGACAGACCAGCTTCCGGTATCGACATTGTTTGTTTTTGGCGGCAATGTTTTGTCTAGAATTTGAATGAATTTAATTAGATTTGGAATCAAAAACTTCATCAAGTCACCAGCGTCTAAAAGGTTTAATGTTTTAAAGATTTTCCACCAGATGTTATTCGGTTCATTTAAAGATACATAAATGGTACATTTTTTTATATATTAAAAAGAGTATAATGGCTTACACATAATATGATAGTTTACACATAATATGATAGTTTACACATAATATGATAGTTTACACATAATATAATAGTTTACACATAATATAAAAGTTTGTGATATTTTAATAGTTTAAACATATTATAATAGTTTAAAGATATTATAATAGTTTACACATTATATAATAGTTTACACATATTATAATAATTTACACATATTTTAATAGTTTACACATAATACAATATTTCAAACATAAAACGTTCTGATATGTTTCTATGTATCAAAATAGACTGATTCATCAATAGTATATGCTGTTTTGAGGGATAACTCAAAACGCTTTCAAAAATGAACGGGGGATTCACTGTTTACCAAGTAAAAGGGAAATAAGTCAAGAGCTACAAAATGTAACTACCATGAGGTTACCTAATAATTAAATGAAACAATGATTTATATCTCTACTGTAGTTTACCAATTCAAACAACATTAAAATATGATTATTTGCAATACAATCATATGAAAATTTGTCATCACGGTCATACTAAATTATATAGCCATTTATAACTTTAAATCTAGCGTTAATGTTATACCTGAACGCGGACATTATGCGTGCATAACCACTGAAGATAAAGATATCTCAAAAGTTATCTGTACATTCACTATACCGAAAAAGAACGATTTTGAAATATCTCCTCAATATCAATAAATATTGTTTTAATCTAAAAATACAGGAAATAGTTACACTTCCTAATACAATATATCATCTAACACGAAGTATGCAAACATGGCGGTCCTATTATCACACGTGCATTGGAATTATCATTTTCTATTCTGCGATATGCATTGATATATAATAAGGACGCTAAAATGACGTCATTGTAAAAACATCACTTTTAATTGATTGTATATATCTTATACACTGCCAATTATGTTGCTATGCTACCCTGATATTCATTCAGACGTCCAATGTCCAGCTTGACCATTCGATTTAGTCGGAAAACCCAATCTAAATTCAGTGCCGATAGCATCATGTGGCAGTTTTGAAAAGAAAATCCTTGAGTACCTCCTTCAGTGCGAGGCTCACAACTTATCAATCAGCCCTCGTAGAGTACTTGCAAACAGTGCGACAGGATACGCGCATCGTCATAATGACTGTGGTTTGCTTGAAGATGCTCTGCATTTTAATTCACTGGCGAAATTCTAGGGTTTTCTTTTGTCCATTTGGCTCTCTTTTGTTTTGTAATGGACACACTAACCCTTTCCAACTGCAGCCGTTTCACTTGGGAAGCCATTTTTGTTTGTATGTGTTTGGTGTATTGTGCTCATGCGTTATCATATATGACGCAAACAATTGCATATCCAGACTGTCGTTCAACAGCGAGATATTTTCCTTTTCATAATTATCTATTCACATGTTTTACAAAGTCAAATTGTTATTGTTCATTAGGTGATACACTTAAAATAAATAATATGTATATCTGGAATATTGATAATAAAAAAAAATAGTCTAACATATTTCTTTTTCCGTGATGTCGCTTTAACATGACGTACTGTAATGTTGAAATCACTTCCAGTCTCAATTACAAACAATACTTTTTATTCATTTCCATAAATCCTTTCATTTGTTTAAAACACCAAGTTCAAGGTCAGATTCTTTACTCACATTTGAACTTTTCGGCTCATGCGCAAATAAGAACAATTACGAAAGGATCATGGGATACCAGTCTTTACCTACGTTATTATGGCTACATGCTATGCATACAACATATGTCATTTAAAGCCGTGCCTATTGAATAGCCCGTGATATAGTGTGATATCACTGAAATGCCGTGTCACAGGAACATTAGCTTCATATTCCTCTCGGTCCATTATACTGACACAATAATGAGTCTATGTTGAGTGGCCCGTAATAAAGCTTTTATGCAGCCTTTGCTCATGTCGAGTGTCAAGCAGAGACAATCCCGTGTAAAGCTCCTTGCTTTCTATTGCAGAGAACGACATATATCCACTGCTCTCTCAAATTGGCGTATTACTCTTTTATTAAACATGGCGTAGTCACGTGTGCTACATATCTGTGTTTATACCGATTACCCGGATGAGAGAACTAGGAGCGGTGTTAGCTCTATCAACTGATGTAGGTATAATTATATATATACATCGCTATAGCAATGCAAATTGTAGAGACCTTGGTCTGCCACAGTCTTGGGATAGAAACATTGCCTTCCTCACATGGGTGAACTGTCAGCTGCAGGCCATCGTGTGGTCGTTTAATGGAGTCATTAGGAAAAACGAGTTTTGAGAAGTTAGATAGATTTCCAAGTGTGTCGTCGCTTGAAAATCATGCTATGGAAACATAGGGTAGTGAATATGCCCTACCTGAAATTACTTTCTCTCAAGGAAATGAAGCGATCTTAAATCCTGTTCACAAAGTACAGTCTGGGTATTTTACGCTTGGATAGATTGTTATTTTGCACATAAACAAAACGATTTTGTTAAGCCTGTGTCCTTAACGCCAATTTTGTATCGCTCACTTGTCGCAACCATCGGCTTATTCCTGACTGACGCAAATATGGAATTGAAAGGCCCGGATGTATGTCAGTTTGAATAGCCCGGATGTGTGTGACCCAGCCTTTGTCTACCCGGACGAAAAGTCATAGCATTAATTCCCAAGTTATATCCTCTAGCCAATTAATACAACCATTTTTGTATATTCGATTTTTTGCCTTGACTTCAAAATTGACATTTGAAATGAATAAGACAGAACTCCGAAATTCAATTAGGATGTATTATGCTGGCAAAGGTGATAGCAGTGATAGTCGGCGAGCCGCCGGAAGCCTTGCGGGACGCGCAATTAAAGTCGTGTAGCGCGGTGTTAGCCGTACCAGGCTAGCCAGTGTGTCCTGATGTTTCAAAATATAAATCTGATTTCTATCGAAGATTTATGAATATAAAGTAGTTATACGTCCATCAATACCTGTTCTTTAGCTTGGTGTTTTAACGATGTTTTGCATACGTTGCCGTTTTCTGTATCACATATGATTTTTCAATCTATACATCGCTGGGTTTGAGTGGTGAGATTGCACAGCGCTACACAATATGCGATGTGCGCTCATGATCACTGTGGATGTTTGAAGAAATTACTGACAGATATTATCTATCGCAAATATGTGCACACAAAAGACTAACGATTTGTATTATTTACGTGGTTGATATCAATTTAGAAATGCATTTTAAATAATTGCAGAACAGCATTTTTCTCTTCCTAGTATATGTGCAAACATTAAGTGTTATTTCCCGATTAAGTCTGATGGATATCAAGTACAAACAGCATACATATAAACATACATAGGGTGGTTCTTGTTTAATAACTAGGCGTCACGATTGATTAGTCGCAGGACCCCCGCACTCCCGGAAAGAGGCACGAAGTTCTGCTCGTAGTATGGAAGGCTACATGACCGAAAGGTCCCAAGTTCGAGTCCCGGCAGAGGTGTTGTGTTGTATCCTTGAACAAGATGCATTACTTTATTGTGTTCAATTCGACTCTGTTCTTAATGAGTACGTTGAAAGACAGCGCAAGAAATGTCGTTTGTAATATGTGAACGCCGAAATGGCAGCTCCCAGGGGAGTTGGGAAAGGTATAGACTGGTTGCTAAAGGCCAAATAAACACGAATTATAATTTGAAAACTGCTCTAAGACGGCTATGTTTCTGTGATATAGTGCTATATAAAGCTTCAAATTATCATTAAAATAATGATAGTATCCACTAAAACTAAAAGCGAGGACGGAACATGTTTTGAAGTGACCTATACTAATGCAGTTTCCCCGTCAATAAACAGAAAAAGATATGATTTGTCGCTCGGGTCACATATTTTCTATTCTATGCACAGGTTTTCTGTTTGATTTTCATCAATATAAATCAACCAATTGTACAAAATGCGGTCGATCTTGTCGCACAGTTGTGTTCTGGGAACGGCATCGTAAGGATGTGTGGACGGACGAGGCTTGCCCGATGACCGTTTGACGGACACAAAACTGTATCTTGTTTTAATTATTTCACTCTCAGTGTTTTTTGTGTTTTGAGTCAGTTTTGACACTTCAGAAAACAGTTGAATGCATTCTGCTTTAACATTTTAAAAATCTCTATCGATATGTTCAGCGTCTTTTATTTGTTCCGTATTAAGACGTCTCGTTGCAAACATGTTAATGTAGCACGTGTCATCGAAACATTTCCTGTTCACAGTTCAAACAACCTTTCAATTTGAGATTAAAACATGTTTGCAGCTTTCTGAAAGTTTTCGAGATGCCCCCTCTGGTAAAAGCATATTTCGGTCGTCAATTATTATTATGACGGAAAATATCTATCAGATGGCGGGATCCATCTTTAAAATCTGGTATGAACGTCGAGCAACTACAAACATATATATACCATAGATTTATCCCACACGTGCATTTGTCTTTACTCTGATCACATGGGATATCATGTGTCGGTGTCCACTGTAACGACAGTCACGATTTCACGCATCATGTGTGTGGTTTTGTTGTTGTTTTGTTTGTTTCTCGTGTACAATTTATTATAAAGCGCGTGGGTCAATATGAGGAAGATTGAAGCGCATGTGTAAGCCAAAGGATCGGGTACGTCACTTCATATAATGTGCGAAGACTGTGTTGCTTATTAAAGGTAACCTTATTTTTTTCTTTTTTATTTATTTATTTATTTTCATTGCAGTTACGATGACAGTCCAGACAGTCATATCCAGAACAATGAGCAATCTTTGCTTTGGTTTGGTTTATTTTGTTTAACGTCCTATTAACAGGTCATTTAAGGACGGCATCCCGTGCGTGCTACATGTATGCGTGTGGTGAGTGCGTATGTGTGTTTTGGGAGGCTGCGGTATGTTTGTGTGAAGTCTCCTTGTGGTAGGCTGGGACTTTTGCCGATTTATAGTGCTACCTCACTGGAGCATACTGCCGAAGACACCCAGCAGCACACCCCACCCGGTCACATTAAAATGACAACGGGTGAACCAGTCGTCCCACTCCTAATATGCTGAGCGCTAAGCAGGAGTAGCAACTACCATTTGTAAAGACTCTGGTATGTCTCGGCCAGGGGACAGAACCCAAAGCCTTCCTCACAGGGGCGAACGCTCAACTAAAGGCCAAAAGTGAGGCATTGTCAAGGGAGACATTATGAAGAAGAAAGTTTGTAAGAAAGAAGAGAAAAGATAAGATCCCAAATTCAGTCGCCTCTTACGGTCATGCAATGGGGGCAGCAGGTACAATTCTTACGCCCTACCTGCAGGGCAGGAATGAGCAATCAGTGATGACCCGGGATATACATGTATTATATTAACCCCCACAAGTACATTTATGTGTACTTTACGACAATGTTATAAAAATATAACATAAAAATACAGCTTTTGATTTCCGGAATATGCCATTCATAGTTTTAACAAGCCCTATGAAAACTAACCAAAAACTTCAACCGCAATTAGAATCTGGAATGCCGCTTATGCACTGATACACACAGCAATTTGTCATGTCGATTGAAATCCAGTTTAAACATGTTACTGATGATGCCCACACATTTTAGCAGAATGGAATCTTGATTATCGACTAGATGCCTTAACTGCCGGAAGCATCATCGCTTGGATATGAGTTACAAGCAAACGGAAATGGAATTATATATAATTGTTGCGTTTTAGTTATTTTCGGTAATAGAGCAAAAATACCAGAAATCAATACGCCGTTTTGATAGAAAATCTAAATGAATAAAAGATACAATTTAAGGAAAAGATGAACTCTACGCCTCATCGACGTAGAAATATCGACATGTTATCAAAAGTTAAGACAGCGAGATGTGGTATAATATGCCATCAGGACCAATATTACTGTTTTCTTAATAACATTAAATACTTCAGGTCACACGTTCACCATGTGACATGTATTTTAGAAATATTAATGGAAATTCTGATATTCATGAAATATCATACAAGTCGGCCAGTACAGTTGGGAGCTCATTCCGATATGTCTTTGATGCTGATGTTTTATCAATGCAATATCTGTCTCATTTAGATAAGACTCAAATACAGAAAAAAAAATTGAGATTACCTGTCAATTGTCAATCTGTTCCATGTTTTATAGGCACATATTAGCATATTTGAAAACGTCGCATTCCCGCGAAAGTTATGAACATATACGCAAGCAGCATTTTGTCACTAGGCATTGAAAACGAAGACAGCATATTCACTGTTGTCGCTTCCGTAGGCGACTAACGTACAATGTCCTCAATATCCGACCAGTAGGGGCACCCCGGTCAAAAAAGAAGCATCCCAAAGAAGCGTATGTGATCATTATTTCTCAAAACCCAATGCGCTTTCTTAAGATTACTTAAAGTAAATCAATAAAAACAATTAAAAAAGTAAAACTGTTATATGAAGTAGCGGAGAATTATAGATAATACACTATTTTTTGTATGTGTTATGTGGTACGAAAGCTTGATCGTGCCATTTTAAGAAGATGGATGTAACGGATGTAAATAATCCATACGAACGAATTTAAAAGTCGTAAAAATGAGTTCAAAAGGCGCACTACGTTACAAGTTAAAATATTACGAATTAGTCGTACAAACGAGAACAAAAGTCGTATAAACGAGATCAATAGTCGTATAAACGAGACCAAAGGTCGCATAAAAGAAACCGAAAGTCGTACAAACAAGATCAAAATTTGTATAAACAAGTGGCGTTTAAAACATGGTTGGCTAGTTGATGTCTTGCCTCTGATAAAAAAAAGGGGGGGGGGCGGAATTCATTAGGCAGCATACATCATTGAGACAGAACTACAAAGTCGTCATCAGTTCTTCGTTTTCACAAGGAGAAAGAACAAGAGCCTACTGCATACTCTCAGACACATTCACCATACGCATACATCTTGTACACTAGGAAGGCACCATAAGAGGACAGTAGCTTTCGATAGGACATCAAAGAATACAAAAAACAAATCATTTTCCAACTTGATGACCGCATTTAATGACAATCCAATATATTCCACAGACACATTGGTATGTCATCTTTCATGGCTGTTATTGCTCAAGCAAGCCCCAATCTAAGTATGTCTCTTCAGTTAACAAGTGCAATATACTTACTAGGTCAGCCATACTTCCATGTAATCTTTGTTTGTGAAACAATAATATGATATCTATTCAATAAAGGTTTAAAGCTATACAATTAAACGCGTTACCAATTCAATAAGTGCGATAATTACCAGTTGATTCTGAAGCTCAATGCTGCAATGACGCAACACCTTGCTAATTGTGATTACATTAAACGAGAACTCCATTCTGTATAGGCAAAACACGTAAATTTGACATATTTTTCTGTGTGGACCTTCGACAGATGTATTACATATTTTTTAAATTTTACTGATTTAGCACACAAGGCTAGATTACAGAATTAAAAAGGGTAGACCGGCCCAAGCAAGCCTCCTACTTGCAAAATCCCACTCTTTAGAAATCTCAATCAACCAAATGTGATAACTGACACTCATGCTAATGTCTTCAACAAATGATATTTCTCTGAGAATAGCGTCAGTGATACTTAGACCGTATGAAGATACCTTGTTCTCGAAAACAACAAATGAATAAGACCGGCTCAAGCAAGCCCAACTCATAAGTATGTCTCTTCAGGTAACAAGTGCAATATAAACACAATATGCCCAAATGTCAAACCAGCTGAGTCTGATATAAGACTCAACACACTTATTAAATGCATAAAACGTGAGACCTGCTCAAACAAGCCTCAACTCTGCAACATGTCTTTAGTTGTCCTTATGTTATCAAGATATAGTCTAATGTGGTAGCATTTATGTCAACAGGTGGGTAGTATAAATTGTCAGAGATATTACTTCGCATGGGGCAAACGGACGGATTTTATTTTACTAAAACTGACGGTATGCCACTTCTTGTCAGTGCTGTGTTTGAACTCAAAAGAAAATCACAACAACCCCTTGAGTCGTAAATTCTGCCGGAAATTATGTCTCTCTGGGATATGTTTCATCAGTGCTATTCACGGAATGTGACTTTTGAAGGCTTTTGTTCTACTTTGACCATGCGTTTCAGGAAAAAATTGTCTTTTTTTATTTCAATCAGTACCCTACCATATCCCAATCAACACCTAAGGAAAAACATTCCTTTACATGTAATCAGAAAATTCATAGACGCAAAAGGTGAAACATTATAGGGATTTTAGATAATTAAGATGGGAATTAACTGTGCAATTCCCCATTCATTAGCCAAAGTGTTTGATTTTCCTTCATCGAAGAGCTTATCAGGCTAGGAAAGGTAACAAATACCTTGCAAAAGAGTTAAATTTCAACTGTATTATATATATATATATTGATGATGCTTTGATAACAAAACAGTTTTGTCGAAAACTTAAATGCTTCTAGAAAACGTGGTATTGCAGACTTTCCTATCAACATGCACATTGATATTTGTTTACATCATAACCACCAGGGACAGTTGATTGTATGGTTTCATTTCCCTTATTTCCAATTTGTGATATTTCTATTACTGATAACCACGGGCTTGCCCCAAAACAGTATTTAAAGAGATGATTTACTTACAAAATGTAAGTCTTCGTTGTGTACTACCTACATTGTATGATACGAAACTTGACGTGTTCACAACCCCGGTTCTCATTTTGAGAACATGCTATTACCAGATTTGATCTAGATTTACGAGGGATTGGCAGGTGTGTTGGGGTTTATTAAGCGGATAATGTATGTCCTTACAGAACGTCTGATACTACTTTCTTTGTACTTTTCAAGGTATCCGCGTAAGTTTATATTCGTTGTTAATTGGAATGAGAATACCTGTCTCATTCCACGGCAGATTTTATTTTTGTAATACATATGGCAAGGCATAGACACATAATTAAATTGTACATTTGGGAGTAATACCGTCGTTTAATGGACACCACGACATTCCTGTGACCAGATGTATAGCGGACTATTCATGTTGTTGTCCACAGAACACGTGACTCTACCATGGTGACATTTGTATTTCTATGACAACCGACGTATAATACGATATATAATACATACATCAACCTTAATTCGGGGAAACTCTCAATGCTTGTTCACAATATCATGATCTTGAACATATTATCCAATGAAAATGTTACCCTTGTGGATTGTATTATTACAGTCTGTATTAAACCTGAAGAAAGTCCGTTAAATTCGTACTTCTACCAACAACAATGCAATTTTAAAGTATTGTCGACATTCCAACGCCTTTGTTCATTTTAATTTGTCACGGGGGAAAATCCCCTTTAATGTTTAAAGAAACCCTTTCAGAGATGTTCTGTTCGTACATATTCGCATAGACAATAGCGATTAACGTACTTTTGAAGTTTCCTCACTCGTCATAATTATATTGTGTCCGTTTCTAAATTCAAGTTCAATGGCAGAAAAGACACGTTTGTTAATGTCACTTTTGAATATGAATTCAGAGAAAACGTATATAGTATGTATATTTATTAAATAAATCCATATGGGTCAGATCAGATATACATACATTGCGAGTCCATTTATCCAATTATTTCATCAATTTCAAAATTTCGGATATTGAAAACATTTGAAATATAATGAAATAAATGTACATATATTGGAATTATATCAAGGTGCACAAGGATGCAGGTGTCCTGTGGGTGACGGCAAAGCAGGAGGACAGAAGCGGCACCAGCATAACTTTCCATCGATCAATCTGTAAGTAAGCGGGAAAAAATAAAATGTGAAACTAACTAACGAGCGCTTCCTCTTGTCCGGAACATCTAGTCTTCTTCTGCTTGTACTTTTTCTGTAGACTCGATGGAAATCTATATTTTTTGTTATACTTTGCCCTCGTTTAAACCAGATCGAATTATATTTTCGTAATTATTTCGATATTCTGTGTTGCTTTTTTCAGGAAGCCAACAAAGAACATGATGTTAAGAAACTCTTTAAGATAAGACGCTCTTTAAGATAATATATCATTTTGTTTTATCCATGTGCTGAATTGTGTTGTTACTAAATTGTCCAAGATCTGATATACTTATCCGATGGGTGTCTACAATCATGTGTTTAAAGAAATAAAATGCTGGTTTAAACCGCAATGGCAAAATGTAGATCATCCAAGGGGAAATTAAGTTCTTAAAACGCCACTCTTCCTAAAAGACTTAAGCCATTTTTTTTTCAAATTAGTCAACTGACCACAGAGTGAAGGGAATGGAGGTTCAGAAAGAAAGTTAAATCTGGGTTTATAATGTTGTTTTTTTCAGACAAGTGTTTCGCTAACGCCTTGCAAATCTAAAAATACTATTGACTTATGGACCTGGTGGAACTGAGGACAATTAATTCCTTGTGGGTTTTTGGGGGCTCTTAACAGCCTTGGACCAGTCTACTCTACATATATGACCATCAACAGGTGACGTTTTATGTCTGTATAGAGCGGGCAACTATTTTTGAACGCAGTCCCAATTTAGTTTAAGCATCACTTTTTCAAACTCTATTGTTCGTAGTACGCCATCTGCATATCGCATCGAAGGTCTGTATTTGGATATTTTTTAACTTTAACGAGACCAGCCATTTTTCGAGATTATATCAACCGGCATAAGATAAAAAGTTTTCATAAAAAAAGAGGCCAACATCCCACATACATATTTCGTTTGCTGTATTGCAATGGTATTCATGGATATGTTTGTGGGAGGTTTTACATATGCGTTCTATCACAACAGAAAAAATGATATTAAAACGCGTTTAAATGATTATGCATCTTTTGAATATCTGATAAAATATTTGAGTGATTTTGTGATGGTATTGATCTAAATAAACCGATAACAGATTATTATATCTTGGAGAAGCTCAGGTAACCTTTAAAGGAAACAACAGCGAAAAGGTTATCCTTGGCAGATTGACATTTCAGCCAAAAATATTTTTATCATGGTTTTGACTCAATCTTCACAACCAGTGTACGAAATTCATAAAACCCTACCAAGTCGTGTTGTACTGAAAGCAGACTCACCAATCCTCCTAACATCTGGTATATTCTCAACGTGTTGTCTCCTCTAATGAAATAGACATTGCTTTGTCTAGATTAGAAGACAGAAACCATAACATCTTCATGCAGACGGCCGGTCATTTCAAAAACCAAAAATAAGGTGGAAATGATGAGATATCTAAAACGAAGAGAAAATACATATTCCAAATGTCGGAAGCAACACCTGCAGAAGATGTATTCCAATCACCATAATGTTTCGATTCGATAGTATTTGGCTTAAAATATTTTGTACAAGAAACGTTTATTGTAGAAGAAAAGGATTGTTCATGATGTTGATGTAATAGCTACGATTTGTAGAAAACACTTACCGGACAGAGCATAACCTGTGCCTTAGTTCGACTTAATTATGCCACATTTTAGCAATCATTAAGCATTTTAGAGAAAATCAATTACAACAAATTGGGACTGACTACCATAGCTTTCATACAATAATTTATACCACTAAGAATATTTGGCATTGCCAATACTTCATCAGTGAAAAGTCCAATCCCATTTGATTATAAAGAAGAAGAAAAAGCAATAGCATATGTAATTGTTTATCAAAATGTTTTCGTAACAGAGGAAGTGTAATGCAATGTGAAACGGAAATTATGATGACAAAGGAAGAAAATGGCGTCTGATAACCTCTCACTTTATAGTACAACAAAACGTAAAATAGCAACAAAACATCCTCAGGAAAAGTACACAATATAAAAAATTTAAATACCTTAATGATATGTATGAGTCGAGTTTATTACTCGAATCCCGAATTAATTACACGTGGGTAGAAATACACGTGTAATTACCTCATGTTTATGTTTCAATGTTATGAGCAAAGAAAATTGGTTGTCGTTTTCATTCTTCTAGCCTTATAATAAAGTCGTTTCATTATCTGATAAGTACGAGTGAGCCCTACAATTTCAGTCAGCATTTCAGTATAATCACGCTTCTGTGTTAAAATCTAACATAATACAAACACTCCATAAACTGTTGATGCATCCGCGGCAGAACACATGGTAATTTTAAAAAAAAATCTGCGAACAAAAAATATTGCAGATTTTTCCATACCAGGAAATGCGCGTTACAATATATTTCATCTAGTTTGTATTTCCATATTAGCAAAGTAGACACAATTCTATTGTCTTTTGTTGATATTCCTTTTTAGTGGAACTGCATCGGCTCTCGTGATATACTTTGTTTTTATCAGAAATTATAATTATATATACAAAACAATGTTCATGCAAAGTGCTTCTATCATTACTAGCAGGCCCAAGGGAAATAATGCATTTGTTAACAAGACAAAATCATAGGCAGAAAATCATATTACGCCTGGAACAGCAGAAATGGCCGTCCTAGAATAAATAACCCTTGTGCCATATTAAACATATCAATTAGGACTGGTTGAATTATAATGCTGTATGTTTCTGTGTTTGATAAAAGTAAATCTCAAAGGTGTAGTATAAACCCGCTATTTCTAAATTCTACAACCGTGTAACTGTTGCTAATTGTTCACATAAGACATTCTAATGGATAATTATTTCACATTAGGACGCTTATCTTCTGCAGTAATTGCCGTTTCCAAGTTTCCCTTTAAATATGGGTTTTAAGTGAAATACAAAATTCCATTAAATGTGTTAGTAGAGTAATAATTTTCGAAATATAAGGTCTAGATAGGTACTCTAATGACAAAGAGTGTGCAAATGTCGCGTATTCAGAGGTGTAGCTTCACGCCTCAGACATTTGATCCAGGGAGATAAACATCCTAAAATACTGAAATGTTTAGAGAAATCAAATAAAAGTCTGTTTTAATCGTTTTAAAATGTAGAAACAATCATTTTCGTCAACTTTTGTAACCTCAAACATCAGTGATAAAGGGAATTGTCAAAACCTGTTAGCACTGAAAATGCATAACAACAAGCAATTATTTAATTATCAATACTCATGACAATTCCTAGTCATATTGCATCACACATACCGTGATGTTTCAACTATTCCATCATACTTAAGAATAACTTCATTGTAGTTGTTGATTTTTATCGCATGATATTCTTTAATACTTATTTGAACCTCAAACAGACACCAGAAAACTAGACGTAATCGTAAGTAAGAAATGGAAATTAAGCATTCTTTTCATAGTTTTAATTACATATATTGGGTATAAATGTATCTATTCAATTACAGATTTCGAAATAGTAGGCAATGCAATTACAATATACTAAAATACAATTGCAACGTCTGACCCTGGGCATGGAATAACCATAAATTACCATGATGACGATAGCCTTATGTGACCATGGCCTTTTGTCTGGTACTTAGTCTGAGAAGCTGACCTTGGATGTCCAACGTTCGTTTATTTCGCAATAGTTCGGACATTTATATTTAAAAATAGCATAGCTCCAAGTTTTACCTTGGCTCAGGTTACGTTGAGACATTCCTCAGTTGATGGCTCAGGATCGGAGATGCGTCATTGAACCGAAAACCGTCAAACGTCATCGGTAAAAACAGGAATAGTTTTCAACAGTGATGACGTGAAGAGCATTTTGGTTTTAGGATCACTAAATGAATCGCGATCATCAATGTGGTCGAGTGTCTTCTATTGAAATATAATATTGATATGGTTCATGGTGATTATATCAGTGATGCATTACCACAAATTTTTGCATACAACATTCGTATCATTATAACCATTAAATTGTTATCACATTTCTTTGTCTTTTTTTTCCATCACTAGTTTCTGAAGGAACATATTTATTTCAGTGTATTACCACAAATATCTGTGGGGAGAATGGTATGATGAAGGTAGGGTTACAATGTTCACCAATATATTCAGGACTTTTATTCAAATGCAGTTGTTGCTTGGTGATGAACTTCTTTTAGGATAGTTCACTGTATCACTACAATTATCATTTTAAATCATGTTAGTTAATCAATGACAATTGCTCGCGTTTGTCTTTCTTCATGGACGTTAAATCATTAATAACGTCTGGCTGACGTTTGATATCAAATCAATTGTAATATTAAAATCTAAACTGTTTGATACATCAGATGGCTATTATCTACCCCACCCATGTGTGTGATAGAGCAATCCCCTTTTAGGCATTGTATTGTTGCCCTGACGTCATTACATTGTTGTATACGGTATAAAATCCGCGTGCCGGGTTTTAGATATTTGCACGTCTCCTCGCGAGACATCCATGGTGATAATTGCGTCTGATTGCTTCTTAATATTGCAATTTAACAGTTTCAGCATCACACGGCCAATGATAATACATGTGTTCGTGGCAATAATGAATTTTAATGTGTTTCACTAACGAGTAAATATTTTCACAACACGTGACAATACACCCTCTCAATTAAAAAACGATGAATATTAAATTTGAACACCTCGTATATGAGCAGGCGGGACTTAACGATAAGGTTTAAGAGGAGTTGAGCGTTGCTTAAAAAAAAACAGTTTCATGTAATTCTTTTTAATATCATGACAAAAGTTATTACTAGTACTGAACATTCGCATTGTTTTTGTGATCTTTGGGGCACTTATAACAGTGATTATGTCATTAAACAGTTTTATTCCAAAGCTAAGATATCATTTCGAATGTACGAAACTGTAGAAACGTGTCCCGAACGTTCATCACTCCATCGGAATGCTCTGGTGTTTTACATACTGTCTGGTGTTAGATGTCACGAGTGAAAACAGAAATATACCTCCCGCACTCACACGTTGACATTACACCTTGTGGGAATAACAGAAACCATATAATCATAAGACCTTTTAAAGAATTTCACAGGCCATCCCAGGGGTACGCCGGTAATGGCTAATAATCGTTTGTTTTCTTCCCACAGATGGCGATGACATTGGACTCTGCTAATGTGGTGTTTTATGGCGTTAACACTAAAACGGTCGATAACAAGAAATCGTCTTGCGGACATATTAATTTGTACGTTACGGTCATTCCATGATTTATGGAAGTCATCCTTCACACTCTATAATCTTCTGACCGACTTCCTGGGCATTTTTCCAATACTTTGTATATAGCCTACTGATACTGTTGTCTCCACCGTTCATTGTGTTTTCATATAAGTATGGACAAAAGTTTAAAACATATCTTTATAGTATTGCTTTCGTTAACACAGATAAATCCAAAGTATAAATCCCGTTTAATGTTATATATCAAATCCTGATATTTTGCATATTTTGTATAGTTACCAATGTTTACTTTATAGTTTGTATATAATGTATACATCTTTTAAAGATCAGCAAGGTATACCAAACAAGTAATATGGACACAAACACGAACGTTTGGGTCATATCGGACTTTCCAAAAAACATATTAAAATGTCTTAATTTAGTAATCAAATAAATAGTCAACATTGTCGTATTGGCAGTTTGTTACTTTTTAAAGAATATGGGTGGTCGTTCGACCCAGTGGTAACACACTTGGTAGCCGGAGGGAGGTAGATTCACAGATCGGATGTGAATATGTATGGGGTCACCGGACAGACCAAGTGTTTTCGACGAGTACTTTGTTTCCTATTACAGTCATACTCTTTGTTCACTTCCATCCTGGCCAACAAGACTGATATATGTAAGTTGATATGAGTATAAACAATTGTTGTAAACTAAATAAAATTTATTTAAAATTGTTATTAAGATTAAATTTTATTACGATTTTTCGAGGCGACAATGACAATATTTGAAACAGTAACGCATGAATGAACTTATCGCAGCCTGTATAGGTCAGATAATCAGAGAGAGAAAAAACACTTGCATGTGCGAAGTACTGTAGGCGCCTAATGTGAGAGTTCCCTTTATCATTTGGTTTGTGTTAATCGTCCAATCAACACAATCTTTACTTTTGAAGACAATAATCAATTCACTGTAATGTCACAGGCACATGGACCTGTCATTTCCCTTGGCCTATTTTACCGAGACAGGAATGGCGTTGCATTCTTTCATTTTGCATCCCTATGTATAATAGAAAGTCAACAAGAATTGCCAGGTACCATTTCTAAAATTTGGAGATATCAAGGCCACGCGGTCAGTAACCAAACCCTTCCTTACACAGGCGATCTCCCAACTAAAATCCAGTAGAGGAAGTGCCAAAAGAGACAATATGAAGAGAAAATTCTTTTGCAAGAGGAGGATAAAAGTAGATATCCGATTTAGTTACATCTTACACATCATGCATTGGTGTCATCAGATACAAGTATATAGCCCTAACTTCAGGAACACCAACATAATGAATTTGCTTCCTTGCAATCTGCTTATGAATTCTAAAATGGTAATTCATATTAAAATGTATTATTATCTTGTGTGTAGGTGTGCGCTGTCGCGTTATTTTCGGTGGCATTGCAGCATGAGAGACTTGTATTGTCTTAACTGCCAATTCTTTCATAAAATAACATTGTTAAGGTAATGGATATCTTTATTCATTGTCGGTATAATGTAATCTGTGGGTTCTCATAGGTATCCCGTCATAGCCGAGTGGTTAAGGTATCCCAACACTTTATCACCAGCATTCAACCTCTGGGTTGCGAGTTCGAAACCTACGTAAGGCAGTTGCCAGGTACTGACTATAGGCCCGTGGCTTTTCTTCGGGTTCTGTGGCTTTCCTCCACCTCCAAAACCTGTCATGTCCTTAAATGACTCTGGCTGTTAATAGGATGTTAAACAAAATAAACCAAATACAATGTAAACCAATTATCTGGGTATGTATTTATTTGTTATCGTGCTAATTGTAAGCTTCCTTGAGTGGCTCAACTATGTTCTAATGTAATCCTCATATGACCTTAGCTGCCGCAAGGACATGAACCCCAAACAAATCAAATCAATCCTGGACCACTGTCTTTATAACTGAACTGAGTATCAGGAATCATCGGTTTGGCGTTATCAAGAATAAAGCGCTCTGGTGTTCGCAGGTATAATTGATGTGTATGTAATGGGCTACTCTTCTATAAGGGCAGGATTGACGTATATCTTCTATTGTTGAAACGATTATATTGCAATAAATTGTGCTTGTCATGGACGAAATTTTCTTCTGCTTTAGACAGCAAATTTACGAATAAATCTCAACACAGTCGATAAAATCAAGCTTGCAAATTTTGAGAAATTATCATTAACACACACACGGTTTGTGTTCCTTCTTCGAAATCCTGTTAGTCATATTTGGCTTGGCGTATGGCACCACCAAAACATTGATCGGATTTTAGATATCACAAATACCATAAAAGATGTTTTAAATAGAGCAAGGTTTTGCACAAAATCTGACTTGATGAATGTGTGAGAGTGCGCTTGTGGGATTTCGCCGTTAATTCACCTCTCTGAAACAATCCTATCAGATTATGACAACACCAAAGTAGATCCATGGTGGTCGTTGCAAATTTAAATCCCCATAGAGTACATCACTAATCAGATACGTCAAGGTTAATTATAGTATCAACGTCACTGCAAGGACGACGCGACCCTGGGCAAGGAGTGGTGACTTACAATATACGTACGTCATATTACACTTAATCATTTCAGTCTGAAAACCAAAATCCTTGAAAAAAAAACAGTTAATGCACTTATTTTGGCGACATTCCCGTTTCGGTGATTTCGAAGACTTTCGCTAAATAATGATTTTAATAATTGTACTTTTTCTGCACATTATTTTCTACGAGAAGAGCCGTGGTACATTCGCAGTTGTATGCCAATGCACCAAATGTATGAGACTAGCTTACATTATTCATATATGATAGCACAACAATTAAAGTTGAGTTTAAGTTGTTGTTGTTTTTTTCATTTATTTAACATTTTTATTCAAATTTTCAACATATGATACAAAAAACAAAGACAACGTTCATAGACACTTGCATACACAAACTGTATACCAGAGGTGTATTGAAGTTTAAATACAATACAACTAGTACTTGTGTTAAAACGATAGCAGCATATATATATTTAAACTCAATATAACGGAAAACATATATTTCTTTGCGGTCTCTTGATTACCTACAAGAGTTAAAAATCCATATTTATTAAATAAAAAAAAGTTTTATGCTTGAGGAATACTTTTCCATATTGTAATGGTTCACAATGTTTTTTTAACACTTTCCAACAGTTGTTGTCCATTCACATGCTGTGTATAAATATATTGTTTAACAATGAGTATGATAAGGTTATGTATGCCATATTGTTTTTCCCCGAGGACTAACATCATGTTTGAGTTAATTTTAAGTTATTCAAGCTGATATGTAAAACAACTTACATTTTTAATGCGTGCATGCAACTTTGTAGTTAATGACATATCATATTGTATGACTGTAATTATTCTGTCATGTTTGTATATTTGTGTGTAAACCTGTCTAATATTCATAGTTTGAAGTGCAGTGAAAAGTTCGACAACCCCGCCGTTGTGTCTGAAGTGTACTCGGTCTTGTCTGTCGCGTGCTCTAATCGATCCCATCAAAACGTTAAATTGAAGATCACGTGACATGATAGATGACGTTAATATCAGCTCTGAACAACAGGCAGTGTAGTTATGTCGTAATGTTCGAGTTAAACTGTAAATATTGTCAGAGAAATTAGATCTTACTATCACTCATTCTGACTTCCGAAACTTTCGAAATTAGAACAGAGCTAGGTATTAGGTATCAGTGAAAAATGATCCATCCGCCCTTTGAGTATAACTGCTTTGTTGTGCACATATAACATCTATATTTGTATGATTAACTTTCCTGATTTGTTTTGCATTCATCAGGGATGAGCTAAAGATAAAAAAAATAAAATCATTGCATTTAAACTACATTATTCGCATAATCAAAATTGTTTTATACCTTAAACCCTTTGACAAATTAATCATTTCTGTAAGCTACTTTAAGCAGCCTTCTCTTCTGCTTTTGGGCGCCAAAATAAATCTGTGGTACAAATCACAGAATGGCGGACTTACATGCTCCCTCTGTTTTTCCACATACAGCTACCATTTTTTCCCCTTAAACATCTTTTGGGAAAACTTAGATTTTGGCCTTCTTAGATTTTGGCCTCGGTGGTATACGTCCACTTTTCCTCTTTAAAACTCTCTTGGGAAAACTTAGATTTTGGCCTCGGTGGTATATGTCCGCCCAACGGATAAAATTGATGGCTCTTACCTAACTGAGACAAACCGCAGTCTTTGATATGGATTGCTACAACTCTCTGCTCGACGGCAATCATGCCATTGTTGTCACTGTAATGTGCCGTTAGGGGTTAGTGTGCTACCATGAACACATGATGACGTTGTATTGAGATAGAACGAAAGAAGTCACGTCATAATAGCTAGAAACCGTCATTACATGACCAAACCTGTTGTAATGATAAAAAAAACTATAAAAAAAACATTGTAGTGGAAAATCTAAATAATTATTGATTGATATCACAAATTGTTTTAAAAGAAATGTATGTCTTTGACGAAGGCAATGGTACGTTCCATTAAAGAAATATGGTTAAATACTGGAATCTCCGTAGTCAGTTTAACCTTACAGTGTGTGGCGGCATGGTACCATTCGCAGGAATGGTACTTCTATTTAAAACATGTTTTATGTACAATTTTACTGGTTTTAAATGGGATTCTTTTTCTCAAATCAATACGCAACGTCAATTGTCGTATTGTGACGTCACATCCTGCGAATGTTAACCGTCATTGTCCCGTCATTGGCGGAGATTGTCATCATATGACCATAGCTAATGTGATGATGCGAACGCGGAAACAAACAGGTATTATATATCTATGCTTCAGATAAAGTCTAACAAAACCAGTGATATTATTAAACGCAAATGAATGGAATGGATATCATAATAATAAACAAATTACCAAGTTGACACATAATCTGTGTTATTATTAATTTACGCATAAAACCATTGCTAACTTGTTATAATGTAAATTTCAATTTGATTTTACGTTTTTACTTCATATTTATTTCATAATTGGCTACAATTTTAAAGCAAAATGCTCAAAATGGTGTTTGTAATCCTTGTTTTACGCACAGCACTGAAATGTATTCATCAAAAAATACAACTTGCCCATTCTAATGTCAAGCAATGTTCCTGCGAAATAGCATCGATTTCTGTGGAATGGCTACGAAATGGCACTCACTGTGGATAAGTGGGTTAAGTCGTTAAATGCTGTGATAAAGCGATAAAACCGACCTAATTCTAATTTTCCCTTTGTATCTTTACTATATATTACATAGTACCTTTATGGTAATTAAGAAGGCACTGTAATTAAAAGCAGCCGACGTATATGGCAATCCGATAACCATCCGAGGAGTAAACGCCTATAATTATACGAATACATCTCAGCGTAGTATATCAATGCTACTGCATATAACATTGGACATATTTTGAAACGATTTTCTAGAAAATGTTGAAACTTTAATGCCAATTACTTCTTCAGCAGATCGAAATAGCGTGTAATTTAGTCTAACGGCAATTATACTTTTGGTCCCTAGTAGGGCACGCTATTTATAAATACATTGTCATCGATTACTACCTATTCCGGTTCTGAAGTCAGCTGTATATTGAAGCGAGGTCCAATTAAAGCAACAATAGAGAGGCAAGTCCCTAAAGACAGTCATATGACAAGTTCGGTGGTATATGACTTTCTAAGTCGGTATTCCATTTTCAATATTGCATTTTAGGTACAATAGCTGAAAAATGTCATTAATCAGAAAAAATTGCTTTTTTATTCCGAATATACAATATTTTTGACAGATGATTAAATTAATTCAGTGACATTAGTTTAAAATGAACCAGGACGCTAGCAGCGAATCATTTTGGATGCTAAACCAAAAGCACCTTTTTACTTTGAAGAAGTAATTATAAAACAAAATGTCTTGTTTCTGTCTACTGTTTTACCGTAGATTTTCACAGCAATTTTTAAATATCTGTGTTATTCAAGTTATATTACCAAGATAGTACAATTCCTGGTATGGACCTTTATTCAGTAGTTTAAATCTGACAGCAGAAAATCTAAAAACCAATTAATTTAGTCAGGCGCTAAAAAAGCTACAGGATTATCAAATATATTCATTCCTGTCTGCTCCATGGTTCATCAGGCAAAATGCATATTGGCTGAAGCATATAAAGAAAAGAACTGGCTGGATTGTTGGTGAAACCTTATGCATGTCATTTTTAGTTACATCATATATCACTTACATCATAAAATTCTTGCGCAATTCCACAACGTTGTTCGTTGCAAAGGTGTTGCTACACTGCTGATTCATGACAATTGTTATGACATTCGTTGGCATCATATTGGAAATCTACCCAGTGGTACTTGATGACACTTCCTACATTTCAAGCTATTTGGTTTTTCTAGGTAATGAAAATAAAGGTAAAAGCTTTTTTTTTTCAAGATGTGGTTTGATGACAACAGGATTTGTGATAAGATAACCATTAAAGATCACAAAGTAAAGCTCCTAACTTGCGTTAGATATAAAGATCGGAATCTAGAAAGGCATAGTATACATCAGTATGTCTAGGACAACACTTCGCATGAAAAGATAAGTGTTATAGTTACAACCTAGTAGGTTTTAGCTTTGAACAGAACATGTTTTCAAACTAATTAGTTTGTCTAATTAAAAGAAAAGGTTGCAAAATACTTTCCTAATTTAAAGACATATCTAGAACGACACTGTTCCTGAACAAAATAAGTGTAACTGGTTGCAATCCTAGTAGATTTGAGTAGGTTTTTAAAAACATTCTTTTAGACAAATGATTGTATATCTGAAAAGTGTAGGGAATTTGTTTCCTTTTGTAGACATAAGGCACTATAAATATATATACAAAATGTACCTGTTTTTCTTGGACATTATCAGTTGTTTTTGGAGCTCATTTCGAGTTAAGGTATAATTAACATTTAAAACAAATATATTAAGACATTGGCCTAATTTCAAACTTAAACTCTTACACAAATCGTCTTTTTTAATTAAACAGTTTCCTTCATCGGTTTTACTGTATTGGTTTTCTGAAGCGATGTTTAAACCATATGTCTGTTGGTGGTAAGCTCTCCTAATGACGATAATGCAGTCAACGTAAACGTGTGGTAATGGCAACCATGATAATGGCCACGTGCTGTTAATTTGATGTTTTATGCAGATCAGTGACATGAACACCTTATATTTGTAAATGTCTGTTATATACACATAATATAAGATTAAGATATATTTCCGTATGCTATGGCAAAGAGTTTCGCATATTAGCTAGCTAAGGATATTCGGTTTTTCGTTTTGATGATTGCATTCATTCTGTCAATCTTTATCAGAACTACATGCAAAGCACATGGCACTTCAATGAGGTTTTTTGTTTTAGAAACTTGTATGAACATGCGCATATGTCTTCTTTTATTTTATGCGTTGTATGTATGTTGATATCATTCTATTTAACCTCATCCGTCCCATAATTAGACCCTACCGCTCCTTTCCATTTTGATTTCCCCGATAATAACACGAAGATCATATGAGGAGGTAATAAATATTAGCATAACCTGACTTTTAAGTTCCTCCTTTTCATCATAAAAGAAAGATAAAGGTTATGTGTGTATGTACATAATTATCGAAAAGGAGGATATGTAATGTTCGCGAATATTGCTCCCGATGTCGAATTACAAACACGTGATTGTTGATGCAGGGTGATAGTCATGTCATGTAAACACTCTTGATGATTCTGCATTGACGCCAAATTTTAACATCGGTATTTTATCAATGCATACAAATAGTACCTGAAATGAATCTGGCAATGCTCCACATCATTCATCAAAGCGTCTTTTATTTCGTGCGCGGATTTTAGGTACAAAAGAATTTAGACTACCTATACCAAAAATGTCAAATAAACATTGCATAAAGGACAAGCTATCTTACACTATAGCCAAACTTTTTTCAACCTTTGCGACTAAATCTGTACTCGAGCCAGTGCGCCAGCTATGTGGGTCTTTTTGACGAAAAAGATAGATCACATAGAAAATAGCAATTCAGTCAAAGATAACTTTAGCTATCAGAGACAGCAATGAGAAACTTTAGTCTGGGAATGACTGATGAGGTCACTTAGTGTAACGTTCCCCATCACAGCTTATATATGTAGGTATATTTAAACCAGACACCGATGCAGGATAGTCATCATTTTGTCTCTATTGTAACTGCTATTCCTCTTGGCTGATTTTGATAGCTGGTGTTTACCAAACAACTGTACGGATATGAAAACACACACCGTGCTTCAGGGCCTGCTTCATTCATCTCGATTGTATATAAGTATGCTATTATCTAAACAACAAAAAATACCGCCATACTAACGAAACAGTAATTTAAAGTCAAAATCGATTAAAAGGGGGCAAAATATAAATAAAATATACTTGTTGCAGACTCCTGGAAAAAAAGTACAATGGATTTTAAGACCAGGTGCTCTGAAAAAGTGATCGCCTACTTCTTCATCGAAGACACCTGCTATAAAGTACGAGGTCAAATCCAGGGTAAGTCACAAGCTCAAATGATAACTAGGGCGGTGAAAAGGGAACAACGAGGCATATCAGCAAAACTCAAACACGTCTGATTTCATATCACGTGTTAAATCAAACAGATGAATATGACTGACGTGTTTGTTAGAGTTGTAAACGTTTACACTTAGACTGTACCATACTTGGAAAAATCGAATTTTAAAGGCAAATGTCAGATTTCTATAGGATAGAGAACATTGCGCTTTCTTACGACGACAATAAAATAGTAACCTTCGAACATATGTGACATCATACATGACATGACTGTTAAGCTGACGTCACAAAATTTTACACTTATAGATGATGTTATTTGCAATTCTGTTTGTGTATTAGCTTAGGTCATAAAGAAAAAAAGTTATAAAAGAACTTTCCTTGTGAGTGATGTGGTATTTGACGGACGCTTTTAATAGCGTTCGATAGCGCATCAGACTTTAATACGATACCTGGAAGGTGCGTGACACCCAACAACATGCTAACGACTGCGAAAATAAACATGACTTGTACAGCATAAGGAAATAGGGAGGTAATACTGAAACGTTCGTACATATTTCTTTATTTCCTAATAAAACGTCCCTTTTCTGATATATTTATCAATAACTCAAAAAACAGTTCCATTTAGTTTTAACACAATATCTAGATATGAATATGTTGGTTGATTTCATTTGAAGATGGTACGTTTTGTGAATATATCCCTATTCCGTCTTTTCGCAATACAGAGTTATCTGCTCTTATGTGCAGGAATTTGTTCTGTCGATTATATATGAGAGTAACGTCATCAATTTGTTGGAAAATTAATGACACAACAATTAATATATGCTCGCAAGAGCAGATAACTCTATATTACGAAGAGACGGAAAGACCTTTAATTATTATTACTTTACATTTTTGGGATAAAAAATACAGTTGAAACAAAACAAACAAAAAACAAACAAAAAACGAATTTTCTGGAACTTACTGAATCTTTTGCAAACACATGTGCTGTATAATATTATTTAACTATGCGA
Organism: Pecten maximus; assembly: GCF_902652985.1. Lineage (NCBI taxonomy): Eukaryota > Metazoa > Mollusca > Bivalvia > Pectinida > Pectinidae > Pecten > Pecten maximus. The sequence continues at coordinate 27,934,229 of NC_047028.1, forward strand.
TGATTCTGTTAGAGGAAAGGAAATCAAAATGTTTACTTTATATTAGTACTCCACACTCCTGATGTAACACGCAGTAACACGGTAAATTGGACTGTTTTTCAACAATGAAACACAATACCCGTAGGAAATAGCAGTGCATACGTAAGTATCTAGAACGGCCCAATAAATATCTAGACCAAGGCTTTATGTGTATTGTTGTTGAGATTTACAAGTAGATCATGTCAACCAGATAGGCTTATTGTAATTGGAAGCTAACCTAATGCTTATAACACATCTTACAGACTGACAAAAACAAATAATTCGTCGCCAAACTTTCAAATGATGATAGATATGCTCGAAAATAATAACATATCAGTCATTGATCTATGTCAAGCATATGCACCAATCAAAATTGCATGTTTCGAAACACTTGCAATAGAGCTTACAAGTTTCAAATTTCTACATACCTTAACAAGGGCCGCGTCATCACTTTATTTTGAGTAAGGCACCATGGCATAATGACAATTTGTCATACATTTCATGCAATACGGGAGGTTTCGACATATATATATTCCGCCATAGACATCTGTGGTATGTCACCGTAGAACGTGTTACAGAAAGTGCGAAAATCTCAGGCCTAAGGAAAGACATTTAAAATTTAGCACTCGGGAAGTTAATTATGTATCTCCGTCGCAAAAGGGAACGTATTTAACATTGTGATGTTTTCCTTACAAAAATGGACAGGCTCTTGTTAGGTGTTGGGGAAAAAATCAATTCCTAATCAAAGTAGCCTTCTGAGCTAGTTGTATTTAGGACAGAATGTTGTTTACAACGCCCTTAAATCCCCCTCTCAAGAGCATAGTTAAACGGGATGATCACTATTAAACCCTTGGAGAGAGAAAATATAGTTCCTAAAGTCTTAAGTTTAATTGGCTCAAACCCTCCCATTAAGCTCACTTTAGACACCACTGCCTCGTAAAAAGACAGGTTTGTCTCATAAAACCCAGAAAATAAGATTATTTCCAATTTCGACTTCATTGATCCCTTATGTAAATACTTCAATGCCGACTAATGGTTGTTTTACTTTAAAACTAGTATCGATCTACATTTGCGTTGCTCCCCCTCTATTCTATCCCAAAGTTAACACCCTCGGATAAAACATCGGCTTAGGAATATGGCATGACAATTTTAAATCGAACATCGGCAAGTGTCGCCCTGACGAAAACCTCATTGTCTGTGTTTTCCAACTGTGGTCATTGTGTGGATTAGCTAGTTTATTTCTATATTGTATGAAAAACATCCTGAATCGTAAATTTGAACCTATTTAGAGGACTTGGAGACCAATTGAGATTTGGTTATCGTTATTGTCTTTAGTGAACGAGTTGCGACCTTGACCGTGTCATTATGTTTAGAGTTTGATCAGTTTAGTCAAAACTTGGCTTGATGTACTGCTCACAGAACTCATGGACAAAGCGCCCTCGGTGTTGCTGAAGCATACCGCCGAAGACACCCAATAGAACCCCCCGTCCGGGTCACTTTATACTGACAACTGGTGAAGCATAGTCCCACTCCCAATATACTGAAAGCTAAACATCAGTGTTGCTAATCCTGATTAACATTACCACTTAACTGGATACTATTTTATTTTATATACGATTATTTTTATCACAATAAAAATTGTTAAGATTAGTACATAGCTCCATATGCATGTACTTCAGAACAACATCTGTCGTGACGTTGAAAGCACGACAGAGAAATTATATAATAATCTGTACATTAGACAAAATGTCTCCCCTTGATTCATCATACATCGATTTATGGCTTTCTGTTATTAATGCTTGGCGACAAAAAGTATATTTCACAGAAACCAATGATGAATCATAAACTTCTTCTTCCAACTTTAATCAAGTGCAACATTCTACAAATTGGCAAAGAATTTTTGAATCATTTCTGCTGATGAAGACATTTTTTACTTTATGACGACGGCAAGATCATTTATATTCCCAATGGTGAATTTTATACGAAAATTCCCTTTGAAGTAACGTTACGGCATTTCACTGAGGAAGATATAGTTTGGAATCATCGTTAAGTACTCGGAGTACCACTAATCGCCATGATGTTCTACTTATTTTTATATTCGCGTTACAGCAGACATTTGGATTATGATATCGGACCCCCATAATTGAATTTCAAGAAACGATATTTGTGTAAGTCTCCCGAGTGGAAGATTCATGTAAATGAAATTCAAAATAAACTGACATTGACAAGAACTCCATAACAAAATCTGGTTTTATTTCATTTTTTTTTTTTTTTTTTTGTGCAATATTACAAATACATGTCATATTATTTGAACAAACACGGATAATATTCAAACGAATGTAATCAATATGTCGCAGGGATAATTCTCGGTTAGGAATAACATGCTAGAGAGAAGATCAGGGCTTTAGAGAAGTGCAAAGGGAAATTATGAGAATTTTAGCAAAAACTTGAGTAAAATTCTTAATTTCATCCAGCCCCAGTGATCGCTGATTTTGTATACAACACCAAACTTAATGCATAATACAAACTTGAACGGTATTATACTACCTCGATTCTTCCCGAACTTGTAAATCGTCACAGTGGACTGTGTCATGTCAAGTTCCTGTTGGTCAGCAAATCAAAATAACGCATCTATTTGATCAACAAGAACTTTGCCTCCTATCGCGATCGTGATGGCTGGTACCTGATAGTCCATGTAATAACTAAGGAGTTGTTCCATTTATTGCTTGTATACCTACACATTAATCTTGAATCGCACAGGTTGGCAATTAAATGAATGAATTAGTGGTGATAACTATTTCGAGTACGAGTGACCAGGCAGGCAGTGGTTAGGACCTACTGAAGGCAGCTAGTTAGTAGATATGATACACGAAAGACCAAAGCATTACCATGGTCTTACCGAAATGCACCAATTCCTTGCATGCAGCTGTGGTGACGAGCTTACCGATATAACCGAAGTTTCTAGTGTTTCAAATAAAAGAAATTATATACACTTATATGTGATATATAAACATAAATGACAATTGCGTCTGTTAACTTAGAATGGCTGTTCTCGAATTAGGATTGTTGGTTTGGAAGCTATTATTCTTCTTATAAGCTAAAACTGTCTAAGAAACCACAGATACACAAACAGTTATAAAAGCATTTACAAAGTTTAAAGATGATACACCTCCGACAGAGTGTAATAAATTGTTATTATTTTGACAATAAATGACATTTAGTCCATATATATATATATGCCTATTTAAGACCTACGAACAAAAAATAATAATTTTATAACGTCAAAAATTGTCGGAATGAAGCCAAGAAGATTCGAACTTTTGAACATTATAATCTACTTTGCATACACTTGACCTTGATCGCAGTGCATTCATACGTATGTGTGTACGTTACACACTTGCCTCTCCCAAAAATAAAACCTCAACTGTGTCATTTCCGCAGGAGTTCCGATTCCATTGTCGTTTATAATTCCACCGGTCTGTGCAGTCTCCGATTGAAATCCTTTACTTTCTTCGTTCTCTTTTCATAATCTAATTTATGCTTCCTTCTTTCTGGAGATGTTAGACTAACACATTTTGCCTTCCTCGCTTCGCCATGTGGTTCTTACTTTCTGTTTTCAGCGCATGCGCAATCAGTATTTCATTACATATGGAGGCGGAGCGAAATGGAATTTCTTCGGGACGCAATTAATTAATTTATTTTTTATTTTAAAGATAAATAGGAGGATGGAACTTTCCAAGGGTGGTAATAATGTTAAGTGTGTAACTTTTATTCCTGAAGAAAAAAAAACATACGGGTCTATTCGTGTTTTTAATTGATAACAAATACTATCTGTCGAAGGTTAAAGCAGGCCTTTGTAACGTAAGAAATATAAGAAAATTAATATCCCTACAATTATGAACGAAAAAGGTTATAACACTGATACGCATGAGGAATAAACATCCCTGATAAGCAGCAGAATGGAAATCAGTGACAGTGGTCAGGCTTCATCGCGGGGTTTGTCGAAGTGTTTTAAAACCAGTCATTTTCTTATTAGAAAGACGCTAGTCCATACTGGGTTAATCTGACCCTTGGCAACTCCACTGTTTTTCTATCCTTGCGTCCAATAAAAAGTGTCAAAAGATTTTTTTTTATTTATTTTTTTTTTTTTTTTTATTATTGTTTTTTTTTTTTTTTTTTTTTGATAAATATTACGATTTTCATGCCTGGTAAGATAACATGTTAGTCCCTTCAAATAAACTTTTGTTATGAAGTTTCTTACAGTAACATACCTGGCATGAAATTTCAAACTCGAACCATTTACTTTTTAGTAGATTTTCATATTATCTAATATTAAATATAAACTAAATGGTAAACAATATTTTGGTGCGGCCTTTACGTTAAGTTGTAAAATGGTAATTTCCAGCGTTTGTCTTCATTATTTAAAAAAACAGTTTATCTGGACATGTAATACCATGTATTTTGTACTTACCTTTAACAAATTTCTAACTAAAACGTTAAAAGTAAAATCAATGTATTAAAAACATAAGAACATTTTACAATAAATCCCTTAAAATCATTCAACAGGACTCTAAAAACCCGCCGACGATATAGCTTCAGCTACTGTTGCTGAGATCAGCAGCGGTCTTATTAAAGCCGTACACTGTCAGGTTCCTCCTCATGTTGTGTGCAGTCTAAAGCATAGGGGAAAGCCTGACGATGGAAGTCACATCATCACCGGTCAACCGAATTCTCCAGTAGGCACAAATTCTTACAGGGATTTCTTTATGAGAGTAACAGGTAATACACTAGCCGATATAAGATTTTGTAAATGGTTGTTAAATATTATTTATACATTGGTGTTATAGTTGTTTATTAGGCAAAAGATATGTTTGCCTCGGTGATTTATCAAACTTTGAGTTTGTTTGTCTGATACATATTCTTCATAAATGTGACACGCCATATATAAATGCACAATTATCAGCCTATTGAAGGCAGGGATAAATTGGAGTAACTAGCACTTTTGCACAAATACCATATGAACTTACGCACTTTCAGTCCTATATCTTTCAGATAAGAGGCTTCCATGTCCAAATCTTGATATTAAAGGTAACAGGGTGAAAACTGGCAACAACAGAGACGAAACATTGGGGCTGTGCAAAAGTTATGACCAGACAAATTATGTGAACTGGTGTTGGAACCAACTGCAAACCGGACACAAAATGCTCGTAACAGAAGTATACTACCGGATGTGAAATGCAAACTCTGTTACTGAGTCGATATCAAATTGCCACAGCACTGAATAACGTCAATCTTTAAAATTAATAGGAGAAATACGTGTGTCGGAGTCTTTGTTTTGTTTTCTGTTTTTAATGTGCAAACATAACGTTAACATTTTTTTCTGTTGTAAACATGTGTTGCTACCCGTTTTCGTCAAGTGCAAAGCGCTTAAAACAAAAAAAGGATACCGATATAATAACAACATCAGTATTTCAACTCGGGGTCGATTAAAGAAGCATATACACAAATATGAAGATATGCATGGATACCTTATAAATAGTACAAAAGGGGTAAGACTGCTATCTCGCGAGAGTAAGAGTCTTCTGCACTTCCGGGTTAAGTCATAATCTCAAATGAGAGTAAGGGCGATAACAGCGGAAGTATTTGTCATATCAATAAGCATCGGGCACGCTTCTCTTCATATTACATAAGTAAATACGATCATTCCAAATGAGACCAAGAAGTCGACCATGAACCTTCACCATTAGTTCAGCAATCTGCATCTGTCGAACACTTGTTTTGTTAATTTCTTCGCCAGTTGGCAACATCTGTCACGGAAATCGTGATAATGGAAACAAGCAAACCTTGTATATAGAATCATCTGGGACATGTGAACACTGTAGGTGGGGGATACGGGGATGTTACTCGGTGTATCTAGATATGTTAGAATAAATACAATTGATTTCACAGCGGGCGGAAAAGAAAAAAGAAAGAGGGGGGGGGGGGGGGGGGGGGCAAATGTCACGTGATGACATAGACGAAGAAGCGACGCGACACAAAAGCTACAGACTTTAAAGATGATTGGTTGAAGTCTATTCTCAACGACGAAATGGATATATACCTCAGACACAATAGCAGGTGTTACAATTTAATTTTGTGGTTTAGGCGGGTACAATTAAAGACACTTTACCGTATTGTATCTGAATATACATCGTAGTCTAGTGTCACGTGGTGTATTTATAGCGAATAGGTGGCAGAAGTGACGCGACACTACGGATTTTACAGATATACGGGTCATTACCCACAGCTCCGTAAACTTCTACAAATTACATTTCACTTCTCGACTAAGCCCATAGCACGTTTTACGATGTATAAAATTGAGATATTAAGTTTAAATCGTTGAACTAATATGCTTAAATTATCCTATAGGGAGATCAGACCTGTGTAAACGGTCTCTGCAATACTTGGACGAAAATATAAAAATATATAAACCATGCCTTGAGAGAGAGCTCTAAAAACCCTTTATATTGCAATTTTATCCTTCAATCCTTACGAAATACAGTAACACAAACACGCGAAGCAATGTCTGAGATACACCGTTGGGAGATTATTTATAGGTATATAAAACAATGCTAGAGTTATAATGTGTATCGATCGGGGCCGATACAGTCGGCGGTCGGATGTTTGGTGTGGGGTGGGAGAGTTTGGGTAGGGGAGTGGGGGTGGGGTTTTTCAGTTTTTTGAAATTCTATCTTTTGTTTTGTTTTTGTTTTGTTGTTTTTTTGTTTTTTGTTTTTTTGTTGTTGTTTTTTTGCTATTGTTTTTTTTTTTTTTTTTTTTGTCTGTTTAAATTACTTATACGCAATACCTGAATCTAAATAAGATAATGTTAAACTTTTATGTTCGGATTTACGACACCATCTTATTTCCTTGTGACCTATGAAGTGATTGACGTGCTCGATGTTCGTGTACAAACATATTTACCTTAGGATCCATTGTCATCGCCTTCATATACATTGGAAATAACGTGAACAAAAAAAGACATTTGATCTTCCGGAATTTCTAATTAAATATTTGTAAGTTTATAATTATGTTTTCATACTGGGCTAAGGAGGTTGATTCGTGATGTTTTCAGAAAAAGACGCACGTCGCCATTAGACTGAATTAAGGTTATTGTATATAAACACGTGCTTAGAAAGCGAAACCAAACAACACACTGGCAGTATTTTGCTATTTTTGTTTACCAACTAACTACACAAATGCATAAGTATTGTCGAACAAGGGCATTTATCTCATTAAATACCAGTAATGAATATTTGCCAAATTATTACAGATAGCTAAATCGTTATCGTATCTAACTTTTAAGATATATAAATACAAAAAAGATAGATCTTTGATATGGAAGCTCCACAAACTTGGGCCAAAACATCAGTATATAATTGTCCCCGACGAATCATAGAAAGACAACCGTCACAATGTACATGTATATACAATGTACGACTATATGGAGGTAGTACCTGTCATCTTTAAAGGAGGGGGCCGCGGTGGCCGAGTAGTTACGGTGTCCCGGAGGGGGCCGCGGTGGCCGAGTGGTTAAGGTGTCCCGACACTTAATAACTAGCCCTCCACCTCACCTCTGGGTTGCGAGTTCGAAACCTACGATGGGCAGTTGCCTGATAATGACCGTAGGCCGGTGCTTTTTTCGGGTATTCCGGCTTTCCTTCACCTCCAAAACCTGGCACGTCCTTAAATGACCCTGGCTGTTAATATGACGTTAAACAAAAACAAACAAATCTTTCAAGGTATATTGTCCCATATGGAATGGTAGCTGGGACATTAAGATGAAAACACACTGTCTGACCCCTACAGTACAACCCTTATCTCACCTTTGTGACTTCCTCTGTTGCTAAGATGGCTCCTTCGTACCTGACACGATATCACATCCAAGGTCATATTAACTGCTTTATAGTTCAGTTATAGGGTTTGTTTTAAGCTATCATGGTTCTCTTTGAGGGCACACTGGTCTCATATAGCTGTCTGGAAAATAGGAAAGACCCGAAACACAAAACAAAACCTGTACCTTTTTCGAAAGACTGCATATACTCACAAGTAAACGTCCCCCATCGGAAGGAATTATTACATTTTAAAATCTATAATGAGAGAAATTTGTCATTAAAATACTTTTTGATTCCTACTAAAAACACCATCATATCTTCCAGCCGGTACCAACAAGTTCAAAAGACAATCACTTGGTCAAAAGGGAGAAAATCAGTCATCTGATATTGCAATCTGACATGTAAAAAAAAATAAAAATCAATAAAATAAAACCAGTTCATTTTCTGAAGGTTGGAAATGGTAACTTGCCTGTTTTGTGACAATGCAATTTATTTTATCGATATCCTTGAATTACTACTTCGATTCCCTATTAGTTAGAAAATAATGATAACGGCAGACAAAATTTATCAATAATTTCTTTTACAATAGAGTCTTAAAAATTGAAACAAGATGGAAATCGTATGAGACAACGCCAACGACATATGCATGTGTATAAGGACGGAATAGACTATCGATATAATAAATATCTTATTTAATCATACATATATAACCACTACAGTGGTTAATTCTGGATCACCAAGATTTTGTTTTTGACAAAATAAATTTTGCAAGTATGGTGGCTGATTTCGGCAATATCGCGCTGTCGCTCATCGCTTTGCGGGGGTGCCAATGCAAGTGCCACATGGCCGAAATCAGCCACCTTGCATGCAAGATTTATTTTGCCAGTACCAACAAAATGGTGACACAAAATGATGTTGAAGAATTTACGTTATCAAATGTAGTGGACACTGTTCATACATATGATAACTGGAAGTGAGAATGTCCATGTCTGGTGTCAGGGCAAGAGGAAACTCGGGCTTAAGATGTCGTTATTTAAAAGAAGCACCATATAATTACCTTGCAGATCCATACATGTTTGGAATGGAAAAATGCAGGTCCGGCTTTATTGACACAAACTAACAATTTTCAGTAAGTCCGCATTACGTCAATATCCATTGAGTTAACAGTCTTCAAAATAAAAACTTATAATCGATATGATTAGGGTTTTGCATTCTTGTCGGAGGCGTATCGGCTACTGTACCTATTTCGCTTGCTGATGAATGCGCCTAGTCTATTATTCTAACCCTGTCTTTCCGGTCTACCAGCGGGTATAATGACCCACATCGATTTAGTAATAACAAATCATTGATTTACAAGAGATCTATAATTTCGTACTCAATGCCATACATGCAAACTATAGGGAAATTGAAAGTAACTTCTGCTAACAATAATAATTAACAGAGAAAATTAATCCCAAAACCTATACGTCAGCGATGAGTGACCAAGGATTAACCCAGCGGAAGTATCAGTCGATTTTTCTTTCTTCCAACCCACCGAAATAATTACTTGCTGTAGAGTTCGTTTCGATGATATGCCTGTGAGATCATTAATTTAACATTAACAATACAGGTACACGCTAAGTTTTGTGTATTTCTATCCGATTCGTGTTTATACCGTAATCCTAGCCAAGATACAACATGTGCTTAACCAGCAATGTCCGAGAATGTAATCGCTGGCATAATCTACTGTACTGTAGCACGCACTCTCCCCTGTTATAAACAGAAACCTATTTCAAAGCAGAGCTTCAATGAAAACATGAAACCAAATCCCGTCGGGAAACAATTTCGCTGGCTATGTATACCATTGCGGGAGGTGAGTATCATGCGAGCCTATTCACTGGGATGTAACAAATCAATATTTTAAGATTAAGATTATATACATTTTTTTTTTAATTTTCAGTCAAAGTAAATATGTTTAAACGAGCGTACCATCACATATAACTTTAACGGACAATTCACTCAACTAACAAATTCGAAATTGGCAACATACTGAAAACGCATCGTTTCAATGCAAATGTGTTCAATTAATATGTATATACACTGTATATATAAGCAATCAAAAGATAAAAAAAAATTCAAACATAAGATTGGACCTTAACACTGTTCTGTGACGTTTCAAAGATGTGGTGCTTTCGCTACGTGCCCCATATGGAAGGGTTATTTGACTGATTTATCAAGGCATTGCCTGCAAAGAAAGTTCCATAAATTCATATATTATATGGAATTGAAAATGCGTGGTAATTTTCTTAAGTAAAACAATCTCATTGCGAGGTTGTCTGGATAGATAAAGTATTGCTGTCATGAGCAGGCGGTTATAAAGCGACTTTAAATATAACTCTCTGATTAGTGTTTTTCTTATATTTTGATAAATGAGCGTATACAATCATCCGGAAATTGTTGCCCGTATGTCGTTCTCTCCTAGTGCAAACCATGTTTTGACAGGTACTCTATCGTAATAAGCTTTCCGAGCTAAATTGCTAAAACTAAAGACAGTAGCGTTTCATAGGGCTACCACTAACGTAGACATGAACAGGAACATTATTACGGTCCATGCCATAGCCGTACGTTCATTAAAAGGGCATTCTTTCGTTTGAATAAAGTTTAGGTCGTCAAAATTAAACTTACTGGAAAAGATGTATTTTTTCCGAGTAGTAAAAGTTATAATCTTTACATTAAAACGGCAGTTTTGCTCTCAAGATAAACCAAAGTTCTTCGAGTATTAAGTTCTGAAAATTCTTAATGCGACCCGAAGTATCAATAATTACCGCAAAGACATAGGTATTTGTATACGACAGTCTTTTTTCCTGTACATTTCGGTGTTTATGTTTATTTCATTACATGTAGGCACAAACACTCATATAATCATCGTTCGGACATAGATTTCATCAATAGAAATTGTACATGTTTGTGATGTCCGAATGAAAATGCCCCTTTAAATAATCTACAGTACAGAATTGTTCTTGCAAATAACCTTGTAACACTGAATGTGTTTCATTATCTATGTGCTACTCAGATGCTGACTATTAAATGATATCGCGATGTTACGTGTCCTCTGCAGTGGTCTCGACACAGAATACATTGTTCGCGTTTTCTTTGAATAATAAGCAGTTTGGTATTTTTGCCATTATCTCCCTTGGGGAAATAAAACCTACACATGCCACCAGAGGTCGCCGCTTTAGTATTGAATTTCACACCTTGAACTTAGGATTTCTTCATCAAGATTTTGGTAATTTGCCTCGGGAAATTTGTACGAAAACGCAAATCGATTTTACCCATGTCCCCGAAGCTTAGAAAGATGAACAGAATGATGATAGATACATTGAATTTAATAGGAATTTTTTGTCTGGCACAAAAACTTTTATTCTATGAGCAGCAATGTTATGGCTTTAAAATGTCAAGCAGCACAAACTATTCTCCTTTTCAAGGAATGAAAAAAACCTGTCAAAATTCAGCGTTAAGTAAAACCTTTCGTTATCATAAACTTTCTAAGAGACAGTTTCACCAAGAGCTTCTTCGTGATAAAGTGGAACACGGAATGTTGGAAAAAATGCATGATTACTTTTTTTTTTTTTTTTTTTTTAGCATCAACAGTGTCACTTGTCAGGAAATTGAAAACATGAGATATGACATTTTAATTACTTAAACAACTTTATGAGTGGCCATTTTTTGTTTCAATACAGGGTTACTGCTTTCGCCAGGAAATGGATAAAGGGATTTCTAACATTACCGTAGATGTTGTATTGTCATTATACTATCAAACATAATGATTACCAAATAGTGTATAAGGATGCCTGAACAATATGAATGGGTTATCAGTTAAAACATCTGATACGAAATTTATGTCCGGAGTATGAAATCAAACGTACGGTTTTGTAATAAGTTCGGATAACTAAACAATGGCAGCTTAGTTTCAAAGTATTTTCTCATTCACAATTTCAAAGAAAATAGTTAACAAAATATTAATGATAAGCACAAGATACGCTTATCTAAATGGTTCAGGCCTTACTACGTAAAATTGGACTAAATTACATGTGTTGATATTTTATCCATGGTAGTCAACATACAGCCACAGGGACTTGGCACGATTTTCCAAATGATAGTCCATATATATATGTATTGATACTATATACATATATATATAGACTATCATTTGGAAAATCGTGCCAAGCCTCTGTGCATACAGCAAGTAAATCACAAATAATAATCATTCAATTTTCTCTGTCGTCTATTTTTTTCTTAAATATGATTAAAACATACATTTATGTGTATTTTTATGTTCATTATGCAACTGTCACACGGATATGTCAGGTCAAGTTTCAGGATAATAATGAGAGGTTCCGTTTATTTTTGTGTTTGTCTCTGTCAATATTCAGAGTGCAAACCATTCCTTTCTCGCTTTGACGGACGCTCAGCCCTAAGACCAAGACACCACACCCGTTCACATAATACTGACAGCGGGCAAAACAAACATTCCTCTCTAAAAATGCTAAACTTTAAGCTGGATTAAAAACTACCATTTTAGAGACTCGGCCAGAGAACGGAACACAAAACCTTCCCCAAAGGGGTGAAGTTGGACTGGGTCAATTGAGATAAGTAAAATAAGCTGTTTAGTAAGAAAAGAAACGATAAGATCTCAAATTAAATTCCCTTTTATGATTTCCTTTGCCCTGACTACATAGAGTTGAAAAGTTTGATAAGTGAGTTTTGACAAGTGAGTTTTGACAAGTGAGTTTTGACAATTGCGTTTTTACAAGTGAGCTGTCAGATGAGAAGATAATGATAATTGAGGATAAGAGAGTGAAAAAAGGACCAATATACTACAAATAGTTGTAACAGATCTAATTTGATATCAATTCCGTTTCCCAACCAGAGAACACGTACGCAACACCATAATTCTGGAAGAGATTTTCACGTCTCCTCTACGCACATTTCAATGGAAACAGAAGGCCAGTTTTATTTCCATCTTATTACCCGTCGGAAGGCAACTATCATTTGGTGAAAGACAAATTACATTTATTCCTTATAAAAATGATTAGCGGGGTATTAAATGTCTGCAGACATGACAGTTTTAGCAGTAGACTGCCCTTGGGTCCTCCAAAATCGTAACGCATCCTTGACACAAAATGGCTGAACTACGACTGGCAACCTGCCAAGGGTTTGGAAGATCTACCTTTATCGAAACCGAATGTTTTCACCCCAGAATAGTTAATTCCCTGTCCTTCTTTTTAATGCTTCAAGATTTAGTCCGAATATTGAAGGTTCCTACCTAGATATCATCGTATGTGATTAATTTTGAGGTGGTTGCTTTACACGTGTTTCATTCACAGAGCAAGAACAAGAACATGCTACAATGTATAAGAATATATACAATTAACGAAAAGGGTCAATGCTAGGCTGCAAAGCTTCCGACCGATATTTACCATTTCCAATTTAAAGGCACATTTCTCGATGGTTTATTTATTTATTTTTGTTTTATTTGGAATATATTAATTAATTAATTTTAGAACTGGCTAACATTGTATCTTTAAACCATATTCTGAGCATCTTATACAATAAGCTATATATTGTAATGCGAGAGACATAATACAAAAACAGCATGCTTACAGTTATCATAAACTCTGGTAGAGCTACCATTCTGAACTCCTGGTCTAACATAATGAATGGCTCGTGTGTCATAAAGCTATATTTTTTTTTCTATTTCTTAAAACAATGATTTTACGAAGAAATGTATATTTCGTGTATCGAAACCACTTTATTCTCACCACAAAAGGAAACGTTTATCTGCGAAACAATCTGGACCGTGGCAATTCAATCCTGGACGGCCCCATGTATTCAAATGTGAGATTGAGTAAAAGCTACACAAACAACAAAATTGGACATTTTGGAATTTAGCTGGCAGCGATGTATTCTAGAGAGCATCACGAACACAATTGCAGAGAGCATACAAATGCTACCCCGACTAAACGACGTGTTGAACGCCTTGTCATTGTAACGATAAGTTACCATTTATTGTGTATAATGTTCTAATGTTCGAATATGACATTGTATTTACATATAATGTAATGGGTCAGAGAATATAGGCATTAACCCCTGTGGATATACATGGAATGTGGTCGCATTTGAAAAGTTAACGTGTCTTATTCCGGACAAGTCGTCTCTCCGTTGATAATCCCCCTTTTCCAAACAAAGAGACCAATTGGTTTCTACCCCAGTTGACCAGAGTATTTTCTATGTATGCTGATATGCATTACTTCATTATTGCAGCTAGATGTGCATGACGTTGATTGATTTGGTTTTAGATTGTTTAAAAGCTAATAAAAGATACAATAATAATTCACAGATAGTAGTTCTTGAAAACGATCGACTTAAGGACCGCCTCAATATCCTATTCCGTCGGTAAAGTAATCGCCGCCAATTCTCTGACATGTCATATCGTAGGCGTTATACCATGGCATCGCTCTTAGTTCACCGTTGTCTTTTTTTCGAATATTCTTTCAATTATGAACGTCAAGTGTCAGATAATTGTCTTGGTGTGTTAAGGCGTTTGTAAAGAAGTGATGGCCTTCCCACTAGGGTGTACCCCCAGTGACAGACCAATGGATAGCAGTTATATGAGATACAGAAAAGAAAAAGAAAACATGTTTCGTTGAATTAAACGATTCATGCTATTTAGGCAGAAGAAACGATTTTTTTTGTCGTAAGTCATACCAGCAGGACTGAAATACTGTGATAAATAAAAACAAATATGGTGTTGATATGGTTTGTGAGAGTTGTGTTTGTAATCGTTCTATTTAATAGTGCTTCAGCGACAGAATATGGAATTGGCGTGGCTTGTTCGTATTTGTTCTATATAACATTGACTTACCGACAGGATATGCAATTGGAGTTGTCTATTAGTTCTATAAAGCAATGCTTTACCGACAGGATATGATAATGGCGTGGATTTTTCGTTTTTGTTCTATATAGCAGTCATTTACCGACGAGATATGATATTTGCATGGTTTGTTTGTATTTGTTTCATATAGCAGTGATTTACCGAGAGGATTATGATATTTGCGTGGATTGTTCGTTTTTGTTCTATTTAGCAGTGCTTTACCGACGGCATATGATTTGGCATGGTTTGAGACACGTGTCAGTATTTAGTAATTCATATCTATACGTTACGTTTCTCAGCACGCTCTACATAATATTACATTAGCATTATCACGCCGATGCTTGACCTCGTCTAAGGTGACAGTATACAAAACGGATGATCTTTTGTTTCTTCAATAATTCATCAAATGATTAAAGTAACATATATTTAGTATTGTATGAAAAGTAGAATATCGAAAAATTCGTGAAAAAGCAAATTCATCAAACCGGAGCTCACGAAAGATGTTTACAGTCTACTCTTATATTACCAATCAGCTCTGTCGGTTTTTCCAAATGTCAGTACTAAAAACGGATCACGGACTAACTGGTACAACATGGTACATTTAGAATTGTGTTTGGATTTATATGAAGGGCATACTTTCAGCAATCTAGATTTTTTCTTTGACTGTCGCACGCAACCTTTTTAACAAGATAAACAACTTAAAAACACTTCCAAAATATCTTTTCTTGTATCTTTGAACTATTAAATTAATCAACGAACAAAATATACGGAAAAGTATTCTAAGACTACGTAATTTAAAATGAAGACTGTGGATTGAAGATTTATTCCCTGATTTGCATTTGAGAAAGGTGAAATCCGTTTTGGGTACAGATCTTATTTGGGTCAGGCGTCCTTGTAATTTATATTTTCAGAAACAATTACCTTTGAACTATCACATTAATATTCGAATTCGATCACAGAATTATTCGAACTTTCCCAAAGTAATTACAGTGCAAACATTTCAAAGTGCTACCGAATGACTTTCAGTGTTAAAGGAACGGACAAAACGTCATGAAATAATTAGCTCTAGCCGCATGCAAATTAAAAACATACTTATGGATTTAAACGATAAAGTATCCATTATCCTTCCCCATGCAGCAAAAAGAACTATTTTCTTAATTAGTGCCCGACATTTCTGTTTTGAAAGCTTCACACAATTAGTGAAAAATAATTGACATTGATAAATAGAAAACATTCAAAGTGCACGAATGAGTAAAACGTTCAAGTAACTGTCATGATTACGAGAGGATCATTAGAACACACTCCCCGGTAGTGTTTTGTTTGAAAACAAGTGTTGCCTAATTTGTTTATAGAGGCACATGCACACTTCATTACTTCTTAGTTCAACGGACCTTTTTGATCAAAAAGTCATTCAAATTCAATAGTTCTAGCTTCTAAACAGGATTGCATGAACGGGCAACCTTTACCCTAACTAATAAGTTTGTTTGTACTATTGTAGAGCAGATCCATTGCAGACATCGGCAAACACGGCATGACAATCAAACCTAATCGAATCGTCTTAAAAAGAGGAACAGCAACAAGGTTATACAAGGCAAGGAATCCTAGGTGTCTCTCTGTTACAAAGACACCAGACGTTTATGTGGGCATACTAATATAAGTAAAGCTTTTACGTACATATTGTATTATTTACGGTTCTTCAGTTGAATAAAGTTTGATGCTGTTGGTTGTTTCTGTTTTTTTTCATATAATTACAGGGGAAATACATGTATATAGTCAAAAGTTACAATCAAGCACATATGAAGTTTTTCAAAAGTAATATGAAATGTTTTCTTACATTTCCTAAAAGGAACGAAATGCGTTTACCAAAATATGATGCATCTTAACAAGTCGTTCCGATTTGGATTAAATTCATGTTCTACTAAAGTAGGTACAGCGACAGAAGTTTATTGCGATGGCTGATTACTTCTTCAAGGAAACTCCATGAGCAAGTCTTCTCAGTATGCTGATAATTTGCATGTTACAAGGATATTATTATATTATGTTGGTGTGTTCAACATATCAGAGTCCAACAATATTTGTACGTAACATTTTTTTCAGTAGGTATTGATTTCTCGAAACGGCTAATGATACTTTATATGATGGAGTCAATGAAATAGCAGGTAACAAAATATCTATATTCATCGACAGGTTTCACATATGTCGCGAGCATGCACGTTCGTGTACGATGGGAGTTAACTCCAACAACCGCCTTGACTAACCATTCGATTGGACGTGTTAATATGATGCCCAGTTTTCAGGGAAAAGACTCTCAAGTTGAATCAATGAAATAAAACAAATGTCTTACAGAAAGTCATTTTCACTGACATTATCGTTATTGCTGAAATGTTGACGAAAATTTTCAGCAAAACGAAAATCGGCACTAATTAATTATGCATCAATGCTATTTCACAAGCCAAAGCGCTGACCTATAATTGTTAGCTCAACATGAATTCAGAGGAGAGCACGAGAGTAATTCACATTAAAAAGTGCTTTATACAAATGTGATAGGCGCGTTTCGTGACACGATGGGTATACATTTTTACGTGATTTATGATTGTGCAGAAAAAATGTTATCATTATCTGACAAATACATACGATACGTTCTCGCGGTAACAGGTGAAATTCATGTTTTTGCGTAAAGTTAAGTTTCATTTTTTTTTGTATTACACAACACACACTGTCTTTGCAGACAGAGTAAGCATTTAATGAGGGTAAATCGTGAAAAAAAATCGCCGCAAAAAAGTCGCTAGTAATGAAAACGCGAAATTGGGTCGCCGCGAAAATAAGTTTGTTTGCAGTATTAACATAATGTTTGTGTTCATCGTATAAATGAAGACAGATTCAATTTGAATGAAACAAAAACAATCTTAATCAACCGTTCATCAACATGTTACCTAATGACGAAGATTTCGGCACATAATCGACAATAATAAATTCCAATACCAAATGTGATATTCTGATAACAATAAATGTTTCACTTTCAATGATGCAGGTTTGCGCAAATTAAATCCTCAAATGTTTTCCTATCACTTTTCAACACATGCCTGTCTTATTATTCAGATTAATTGCCAAACAAATCCCTCTTCCACGAATAAAAGTGTTTGGTATTTCAGTAAGTACAACTATAAATTCGTCAACTGTCCCGCACTATTACAAGAAGAAAACACATGAATCTACACCAGCCGCTCACACACCACATGCATCAGACATAAGACAATACGGACGGAACAGGTCATCGGGACTCCTTTTTGTGAACTTCAAACGGCATTAATTAAGGAAAACCGTTTACGTGGTACAGTTGCCTGGTACTGACCGTAAGGCGGTGGTTTTTATCCGGGTACTCCGTCTTTCATCCAAAACCTGGCACGTCATTAAATTACCATGGCTGTTAAAAGGACGTTAAACAAAAACAAACGAACCAGAACAATTAAAGCAATCTTGTGCTAAAAACCACGCGTCTGCAAAAGCTTAAACACTTCGACTATTCCTCCAAAGAGGAGAACAATATTATCAAATCGTCCATTTTATTTCCTTTATCTCGAAAATACCAAGGTTTCTTTATCTGGACAATTTGTTTATATAGGCTATTCCTTCGTCATTTACGCTTGTAGTTCATTAATATTTGCCTTTTATCATTAGGTGTACAGACAGTTTAACAATTCGATTCTCTAGGCTCTTATTTGGAACTGTCATCTTAATATCTCTTAATTTAATATCACTGTATCTGATTATTTAAAGGGACATCACTTTAAGAACATATTGTTTTATTGATTGTACGTTTGATAAACTTCCAGTTACGTTTTTATCTTATCCCGATATTTACATCGAATGATTAAGTCTGGGAACCCCTCTCAAATATAGCGATGATAATACCACGTGACTGTTTTGAAAACGAGGCAGCCATTGTGTAAACACACGATGCATGCTGATACATAGTATGTAAACACTTGTTTTTCGACATCGGATTTCGTTATAGTGGCGGCAGATATTATTTGACAACTCAAAATCAATTCCAGATTATGAAAAGGTGACATTTACTCCCACCATTGTACCAAATTATATTTGTAAACAAAAGGGAGAAATAATAATGCGTTTACGCTCTGCCCCGTCTGTCCATATACACGAATACATGAATTTTCATCGCGCAGATACTTTTAGCTGCGGCTTACAGGAACAGGTCACATCCTCCATACTTGTTGCTTACTTATCACCGAAATTCTAGGGATTTCATTGGTTCATTTAACCATGATTTGTTTTGTAAGTGTCGCTGTACAGAAGCATTTACAACTACAGGTGATTCACAGGTCATTTTTACAGGTGTATGTGTTGTATGATGAGCATGCGTTATTATATCGGACACACAAAATACATATTCAGATTGTTGATCAGAAGAGAAAGATTTCCATTTTCGAATTTTTAATTCATATCTTTATGTACATATATATAGCAAATTAATGAAATAGTACGTAATAAAACCGTAATCTCGCTTGAATCACCTGAAATTATAATCAGTGTGCGTTGATGCTCAGAAAATTATTACACTAGAATATTAATTTACACGAATCCTATATTTGGTCCAGTTATCAACATATTTACAACAAACAACGACGGCTCTCCAAGTCTGAGGTGTGTGTGTGTTGCTCAGTGTAGAAACATGTTGGGCTATACCCTCCGGTATCTTATACTGAAAACAACGGTCATCTTTACGGTATTTTCACTTGTTGCCGGGCAAGACATCTGTGGGAGATATATGCATGTTGACAAGGAGTCCAACAGGTACTTCCGGTCTTTTAAGCATTTATATAACTTCGGACTTCTTCAGTGCATTAAACTGTGCAAACATTACAAACTATGCGAGAAAATTCACCACAACAGGGAGGAACTCACATGTGACCTTATGATGGCGTATGCAGACAAGGGTGATATGACGTCACTTTTGGATGTAAAATCATTACAGGTGAGAAAATAATTAGTTTTGTATCTTGTCTTCATTAACTCAAACAAATGGAGAGCCAACTTCCCAAACGCAATTATCTATTTATTTCTAACTTAAGAATTAATAATACTATTTATTCGGTCATCCGGACCATAAAGGGTTTTGTTTTGCTTGGTATATTTTGTATAACGTCAGAAAAAAAGGAAAGACAACGATGAAAGCAAAATATGGCATGAGATATGATAAATTTGAATGAGATCGGGATATCAACGATTGTTTCGAAATCAACCTGCAACACACGAAACCCTGTGTTTCGAGTTTTCCGTCAGTAGTTGACATCTGCACAGTATTTCTGAAAATGAACTAGGATATGCAGAAATGTCCGGGAGGCAGGGATGTTACAGTAATATCTAGAAATGGAAAAAATAATCCTAATTATCGCTCATATAATAGAGCTTAGCTTCAGGCATAGAATTATGACGTTCATATGACGCACTAGAACACCAACAATCCCCTAGAGTTTTTATAATTTGAATTAACAGAACTGATAATTTTCATAAGATAATTTTACGAATACAAATTATTGTAACACACTAAGACACATTTACTTAAGATAATTGATAACTTGAAGGTACAGATAATTATAAGCTTTGAATGTATCTTATTTTTATCAAGAAATTAATATGATAGATCACATCTTAAATATCGTTTTCGTTTAATTAAGCGGCCCTTGGTGAACGAAATGAAATTTGAAATCCAAATAATTAAAGATTTCTTTCATTTAAAATGAGTTGCTTTTCATTAAATTTTGACATAAGCGTGTACGTGTATTCAAATGCAATCAATAAAATATAATTCAAATAAAATCAAATTTGATTATTGAACAGATACGGAACACCAAATATTCAGACGGAACACCGGGTCATTGTATGATAGTTTTCCTTTTAGAACACCGTACTTTTCAATTTAATTTTTACCCCTAGCTTAGTAGTAACTGTCCTGGATGGTTATGGTGTAAGTAAATACCCTGTATCGATACTGTTTTGTCCTTGATTTGCAGTTTCTAAGTATATATATTCCGATTTGGCCAATACTTCTTTCTGGTATATGAAGGAAACACATCATCCATGCATCAAAGGGTATTATTAAAAGTATGGAAAGTATTTGATCCTAATTAGTAAACGATGGTTATATTACAGCTTTTTGAGAACATCGCTCATCATGTAGTTTTTGATGAAATAGCATGTGTTGTACGTAAAACTGTTATGAAGTTCATTGGACTACATCCCAATGACTTGCAGCATGCTATTAGTGTGAAGGCATTTGGAATGTACATAGAGAAAGTATGCCATTATTCCTTTAGGATGCATGTTAAAAATACCATCGAGATCCACTGTTCGATGGTCTTTCTCTATGGCAATGATTGAAATAATCATTACATTCTTTCCCGTGTGAATTCGAAATAATGTGTGGAAAACAGGTTCCTTATCTTTATATGACCATTTCACAACCGTTTCTTATATGTCATTGATAAATCATTTTCAAAAATGAAGTAGTCGTTTCTCTTATGGCATTTTTACCATCCAGCACTGTAACATTAACGCCTCGTCATGCGATAAAACTACGCGAAAGTGTGACATTAATTATTTTGTCACTCTGTCGTATTGGCGAGGTACATATGTCTCGTAAGTATGTTTTGTCGCATGGCATATAGTAACTCTTCGCATTGTGCATTTTTGCACTGTCGCATATTCGATAGTGTGACATGCCCGAAACAGCCACTATAAATGTACATTTCTTCAATCTTGATCTTCACTTTTTTCTTGGAAACATTTAATTACTTCGAAAAGCATTGGTATATATTCTTCTCTTTCATATTTAAAGTGAATGCTGAATTAATTGCAAAAGAAAGTTTAGCATACTCTGCCGCTTTATTTGGTCAGTTTCAATCAAATAAAAACTAATTTTAAGGACTCTGTCCTGACTGCTGTTTTTGTTATTTATGAATCTATGTATTTATATATTTATTCATCATGCTACGTTGTAATTACGTATGATTTTATACAATGAGTGAAATATATTCATTTCCGTGACAAGTAGCGTATATGCTGCCAGCACTGTAGTACAGTTAACAGCTGTTCGGGTATGACCCCGATAGCTTCGAGTGTTGCCGTATGCCCTTAACCTAAAATAAATCATATATCTGAATTATATTTTTTCATGCTAAAATTTGTTTTAATGTTTTATTTCTATTTTTTAACATGACTTTATATGAAAACTAATTCTAAGTGTTGATTACAAATTTCAGATTGACATAAAAGGTTGTTCCCATGCTAATTGTTTGGAGAATGAAGTTTGCGTCAATAGGGCAAATGGAGGTCATATCTGTCGTTTACAGGGTATGTACTATTCTAATGTCAGACATCAATATGATATTCTTAGCATACCAACACAAACATAATCAGAAAAGTATTTTTATTACAATCAAAGAGGCAGAGATCGGGTCAATACGAAACGCTATAATGTCATATTAGAAGAACAAATCGAAATAAGTGGTGACATATTAAGATTGGTATTTGGTATGCTGAACTCAAACAAACCACTGCCGCGAATGCTAACCGCCTGAGCTCAATATGTTAAATAAATTTACTTTCAAAACACAAAACTTACTACAATGCTAAATGCTGTTATTTTTATTACCATTCATTACAAAAATAAATACAATCAAGATGATATCTTATATTTTTAGATGTTTGCCCGACGGCGGATTGGGTGCCATTCAACCACAAGTGTTACTTGTTTGGGAACGGGAAAATGACTGCAAATGCAAACGTGGTAACTAATTTATCCCAGGATCACAATTTACTGTACAAAATCTTAATCGCATTTATATGTATCAACAAGCAATCATTTGTATGTATTTGGGATAGGGAAATACACACCAGAAGGTAGAATTTCCTTATCCCTCGTACCTTACCTATCATTGAATATTTTTCTCATTTTTTGTTTTTTTTAAATGCATGAGTAAATTGCTTTTCTCGTTGACCGACAATAACGTCAATTACATATTACAAAAGAAGAGAAAAAAAGCTGCCTGTCAAAATGTCAGGATAACAACAAATATAAACTAAGAGGCGATCGGCTTTTTGGAAACTGCCGAGTAATGTTTTACATTACGTCATATTTCTTCTCCTACGCTTGCTTGCACAACGAAAAATATTTAGTCTTCGCTGTCAAAGAATTCTTGACAACTGTAACGATATTAACAAAGATGAAATTTGAATGAAATGAAATAATAAATTTCTTTATTAATTATTCATTATTACCCAATGAATTCAATAAAATCTTTGGAAATGAATACTTATTAATAAAAATGTCACAATCCAAACTGAAACAGAACAGCATTACAAAAAATGAAACTTAACAATGATACATGTTATGAAACACAACAGATTTATTTTAACAAAGACGACGATTTAAAAAAAAATGAAAACAACGATTAATTATCATTAATGCCTGTGATTTCATCATTTGTTGGTAACAGCAGCTCTGTCAAACAATGGCCGCTGAAATGGTACGGTATGAAGAAGACGAAGTGTTTGATTTTCTCCGGTTGCAAATGAACAACAGGGGTAAGCTGACATACTGTCATCCTTTTCACAAATCACAAGAGTGAGAAGATATGATAAATGCTAAATCGTTCAAATACTCCATCTTATGACAAGAACCGACATAAGAATTAGGGGTCTAATATATTACTATATTAGGCAATCAAATGTATATCTTCAAGATGTTTCAATTAATTACATGTATTCCAAAACGTGATGAAAAAAGGAGTTTAAGTACGTATATATTTTACTTTGTAACGATTCACTTCCACAGCATTTAGTGAATTAAATGTAATTTCTTTTAAATTTTCTCCTGGATATTAAATGGTATAATATTATAACAGATTATGGTAATAAAATGATATATACATGATATACAATAATTGATTATAAGAACGTATACATCAAGAATACATAATGTTCATATCTTACCATTTTTTGTTCTTTACGGTATCAGCATTAATAAATTGAACCTCTGGCGATTTCAATTTCTTTATGGCGCTATAATATCCATAATGTGTGTCGCCATCACTTCCTCTTTCCAACTGACGTTCTTTGTTAATTTCCTCAAAGAAAACAACCCTTAAAGATGAAATATCTAATACAATGTAATAAGATTTTAAATAACTCTACACTTTTTGCCCTGTACTAGATTCCTGAAACATTGAAATACATATGATTATAATAATTGTTATGTTTTCATTTTTTTTTTTTTTTTTTTGAATTGGTAATGATAATTTCAATCCATTTAACAGGAATAACAGCACTCTTCATTGCTGCGAACGAGAGGGCTGTGAGAAATGTATGGGTTTGGGGTCCAGGAGACATGGTAATGAATACTAGGTGGGTACCTGGTGAGCCTGATAACGGTTATGAGAATTGCGTCATTATGGTGACTTCAGGATGGGGTGATATTCGTTGTGAAACACATCCTGCATATCCCGTGTGCGAAATTCCTTTTACGTCTTAGTTACAAACCGTCATTGCATTGATACGATTGTCTTAAGGCATCTGCATTGTCATCATTTCTGAGTGTTTTAGGGTGTAAATGCCCTTGCAATAGTGTCTTATGAAAACTGGTGTCTAAGTGAACATAGAACTTTTGGGAAAACCAAGTGAGAAGAACAGCAAAGAAATGAAAAGAAAAATTCTCTCAAATGAAATGATACACTAGAAACGTATTTTCTTCCTTACGCCTAAAAAGGGCAGCGATGCTTTATGTTTTGCAAGCAATTTTTGATAACATGTTTGCACTTTCGCAGTTTATTATTATGCAAACTCTGTTACCTTCATATGCTATGATATGTGATTATCTCATTTAACTTGTATCATGATTTTGTTTTCAATATGCAAAAAAAGGTCAGAAAAAATGTTTTCATTCTATTACTGTTTCTCATATTAAAGCATTGGAAGTCGTATTTCGCGGTAAGGTGTTGTTTATTTCTACCACGACTTTAGCAGGTTGCACCGATTTATTAAAAATATAAAATTTGTTTTTAAA